>NW_010542459.1:88296-110434 GCF_000687285.1 Phaethon lepturus | reverse complement strand
TCTCTCCCCTACCCCACCCTGGGGGGAGCGAGCAAGCGGCTGCGTGGTGCCTCGTTGCTGGCTGGGGTTAAACCATGACAACCAGGTTCACAGTCTTTTACTGGTGAAATGAACACACAACGGGGAAAAAAGCAAAGAAAAAGGAAGGATCGCATGGACTACAGAAGCCCCCTTCCCTTCTGCTTTTCATGGGAACATCCAGGCAGGAGGTAGCATTACCTCTGTTTAGCCTCGATCGTGGAGCAGGACAGGGCATGAGGCAGCAGTGCGGCAGCATCACCATCACGGCGGTGGGGCAGCATCTCCGTAACGTGGTGGGTCCCCCGTGCCACGCTGGCGCGGCTCTGTGCTGGCAGTACTAGGGTCAGCGGGCAGCAAGAGGCTGTGGCTCTCCACCTCCTCCTCTCAGAGCAAATAGATCAAAGGCAGTGATATGCTGTCAGGCTGGAGACATCTGGTCTTGAGAAATTAAAATAAGAAGAAACCTTATGGTCTGAAGAGTGACGAGAGCAGCCCCGGTCCAGAACGGAACGGGACAGGGCTTATGTGTGCGGATTGATGTTGCATGACAAGGATCATGAATTGCCTTTTAAGGAGTAATTCAGATCTTGCCAGCTTGGTAGGCAATGTTTTTACAATGAGTCGAAAGCAGATCAAATATTAGACCAGCCTATACTTTCTCTGCCAGTTGCTGTGGTTTTATAGTCCTTTATTTCTGGGTTAGGTTTTTTTCAGTTTTTGTTTGGGAGCCTGTATGTGCGTTTCTGTAATTGAAGTGAATGGCAGATGACTGGCTAAATTCCTTTAAGAGTGCTCCCAGAGACACAGTGTCAATAAACTGAAACATGCAGGATTATAATTATCTGCAATCTGCCTAATATAACAATAATTTAATATGGCTAGGCACAGAGGGTCAGCTCTTTAGTTCAAATTAGCATATCTCCATTGAATTAAATGGATGTTTGCCAGTCTTCAGCAGCTGAAGAACTAGCTCAGTATTTTCAGACAAATTCCGATTTCAAATAGACAGCTCACCTTAAAAAGTGCATTCGCCAGTGGTACACTCGGACTTCATCACAGAACAAGAAATGCTACCCTCTCTATACTGATTTGCTACTGTTTTCTGTACAGCAGTCTGGAAGCGTGTGTGAACTCGCTGCGGTGTTGAAAGAGGTATTCACCAATGCCAGAAAGTAAATGCTGATCTTTACCATCAGCACGATGCTAAGTGAGGTTCAATTTAGTAGAAGGAATTAGTAAAACAAGACAAAACGTCTTCTCTCCCATGAATGCAGAAGTGTTTTCTGATTCCCAGAACACAACCCGTGTTGATTGGATGACATGACATTAAAACTGCTGACACGCTTGGAGATGGGCTGCTTGTTTACAGTGAATTGAAATTCAGATCCATATTGTCTGAGCAGGGCTGGCTGCAGACAATTTTGTATTGTTCTCCTTTCCCTGCACCATTTCTCCGACACTGTTTTCCCCCAAGAAGTACTGGCTTCTGCTAACTACACAAAACATGTCCGTGCAGCAAATTCAGAAGCATGTGCTGGCTTAAGGGCTCTATGATCTTTATGACCCATTAAAAACTCCATGGGGCTACATTTTTTATTTTCAGAAGGTAGATCTCTAATAGAGTGATCATCTGAAGAGGCTGGTGGGCTATGGGTTAGGCTGGGCCATGCTGAAGCCTCATGACTCTGCCTCCTGGCTAAAGCTGAACAGAAGGTCCATCTCTGATGTTGCTGTGGTCAGGAAGGGAGCAAAGACTCATGGCTGAAAGCATTGCAGCTAGTTTGAAGGAAAAACTCCTGAGCTAAGACACTCATTGTTTTACTGATTTGTTCTCAAGATATACTCGATTATCAGACATCACAACCCTGTGCTACTCAAATGAGACAAGCTTGAAAAGACAGCAATCAGTTTTGAAATGGGCTCAAGATAATTAAGCGCACTTAGAAACTTCATAATTGTCCATTTCCAGTAACTGATGGAAATGGAAGATAATGCTGAGTCAGTATGAATTGAAGATTTGTATGATTTAAGGTTTTTTTTGTATTGGAGCTTCCCATACTACTTGCTGCCGTGAGAAACATGGTAATTGTTCCACCATCCAAACAAATACAACTTATTTATGCATGCACAGCCTCAGAAAAGCCTTTAAAGCACTGCCTCAGTGTGAAAAGCATGCTGTGCAATTCCTCATTATGATAATATACACCAGTCAGTGGAGATCAATCACTTTTTGGAATTTGTGTACAGGACACTGAAGATGGGAAGAAGACCTCTAATGACTAGCCTGTTTGCGTATGGCTGCAGAACACAATCTGGAAGGAGATAGATGTTGCATCAAGCAGGACATGATAGTTTGGAAGAAAAGTTTTGTCTTGGAGTGAGACAGGAAAACTGCTGAAGTGTTTTATGGCCAATGCGCATTTTGTTATGAAGTCTGAAGATAGTAATGATGTCTTCATATCCTGCTACGAAGCTAAAGCTTACATCGCTTTCTGCTTGCAGCATAAGTTTATTTAAAAAAAAAATCTATATGCCTTAAGAAACAATAGTTTCGGGGCATATGAGATCTATAAAATAAGTAGCAACTCAGAAAGGGTTAATGGGGAATGAGTGATGGTTCTGACACTTCCAGTTAGAAGATATGACACATATAATTACACCAGCAGGCAGAAAGTTCAAAACAAAGGAGGTGGGTTTTACAAACTGTGCAGATAATGTGTAACCCCTTGAGCCCGAATGCTGTGAGTATTAGGAATTTACACAGTGTCAAAACCACAGCTAAACAAATTCATTGAAGAGAACCCATCAGCATCCATTAAATAAAAAGGCAACACCTCTTGTTCAGAAAGTCTAAATTTTTTGGAGTCAGAGAGAGAACTCAGGGGAAAGATAACTGCCTGCTTCCTGTTGTTGACCATGGTCAGGAAGAGGATACAGTGTTCAACAAACCTGTGGTCTGCCTCAGTTACACCAGTCTTGCATTCTTATGTTGTGCTGCATTATTGGATAGCGTCTCAAAAATACTGCAAAGACACATTATAACTGAGGAAGGCAAAGGGCTGGAGGACCTGTTCTGAGACCCATCTCTTGAATTTAATTTGATTGTTCACTGGAGTGATATTTTATGCCATAAAAAGTTACAGGTCTGGACCACAATTTATTTGTTCTGTCTTCACTGAAATCTTAAGATATTTTCACAGGCTTGGTAACAGTTGAATAGGAACCTTGCAGTTCCCTCAGGATTCTTCCCAAAAGATCCATGACATGTACAGAGGTTTTGAAAAGGAGCATCCATTCATATGATTCTTCTTCCCTGCACTCCAAACCAACAAGATAGAGTCATGCTATAAATGTCACAGAATCACAGAATCGCTAAGGTTGGAAAGGACCTTCAAGATCATCAAGTCCAACCATTAACCCAATGCCACCACGTCCCGAAGCACCACATCTACACGTTTTTTGAATATTTCCAGAGATGGTGACTCCATCACCTCCCTGGGCAGCCTGCTCCAATGCTTGACCACTCTCCTGGTGAAGAAATTTTTCCTAGTATTCAATCTAACCCTCCCGTGGCACAACTTGTCCTATCACTAGTTATTTGGGAGAAGAGTCCAACACCCTCGTCGCCACAACCCCCTTTCAGGTAGTTGTAGAGAGCGATAAGGTCTCCCCTCAGCCTCCTCTTCTCCAGATTGAACAACCCCAGTTCCCTCAGTTGCTAAGCTAAAACAATTTGCATTATCTGAGGTTTGCATATATGTAGTCTTGTCAAATGAAAGCCACAACAAGCTTGGTACAACAAAGGACAGAGTGAGCTCCTTATGCTGTTTGTAGTGGGAGCAGCTAAAGTCTCATCCCTCCTATAAAGGAAGTATGTTTAAAGAGACTGGGAAAGATGCCCATGTTCTAGCAATTTTTTACTCGCCTGTGTTAAACAGAAAACAAGTTATTGCCACAGTAAGAAACCAGGCTTTAAAAACGATAGAAACATGCATCTTGGACCTGTTATATATACATATATTTATCAGCCCCTGCAGGAGAAGAAACTATATTATAATATGATTACCCACAGTGAGGAGCTGCTGGAGAACTAATAGCTCTCTGTCTTCTTGAGCTTGCAGAGCTCTCCACTGCAGTCTGGAGACTCTTCTCACTCTATGCTCTTTGCCTTCCTAAAATCAAACCTATTGTCTCAAACAGAAGTTAGGTTGAAAAGCACAGAAAGGTATTTTGGTAAAATGGTTCAGGCTAAAGTGCTGACTGCAGGACAATTCCGCAGCTTCACAATCGGAATTGCAGGGTTCCTGCTGCCTTCTTAACTGCATGATAAATTGCAAACCTCTTGCTTCTGTGCCACAGGCTCAGAGAGCATTGTGTGATCACCATTGCTTTTCTGATTTATTTTTCATACCTACTGGTGCCTATATAAAATCTCTATTTATGCTCAGGGTCTGTCAATGTTTTTTTTTTTTTCATGGATTATATAGTGCAACAATCAGATTGGCAATTAATGTAAAAATATATCAGGGATATGATGTGAATTACATTTTAATTCTTTGTGTCCATTGCATCTGTCATCTCAGTTTGTGCACTTGCTGCGGGTATGAGGCTATTAAACCCATCAGCAGGGCTCTGGAGAGCAATTTGCTCAGGTCTGCACAAGGCCTAGGTCTGCACAATTCTATATATCTATGTAGCAATGCCAAAATCTTCTGTTTTCACCCAAAGTCTGCAGGGTATTTTGCTATGCAGGGCAAGGTGTATGTACCTCTTGTTCTACTGTTCTACTGTTGTTCTACCTGTTGTTTATTATAGCTGAAAGCTACCCTCAACCACCAGTAATACACAGAGTCTTGTTTTCATGCAAATCTCTGTGTCCAGTGTTTTTCCTTGGTGAAGTCCTCAGCGGCATCAGGGAGTCTGGCTTTCACCACTGTTTAGACACAAGGAATTGGTGGAATTTTGATTATTTGAATATCACACTGGGGACCTTAGCCAAAGTCCACTGAACTGAACTGAACAGGAAGCCTGATACTGGCTAAGATAAGATTTAGTTCCAACTCAGGAGTGAAGACCTTTGCCCTGAACACTGTGAAATCTGAATCTGTCAGATTAAAAAATGACAGAGTAAGAAAAATAAGAGAGTAGATATGAGTACGTGGCAACAAGGGTGGGGGCATATGTGAAATCCTTTCTGTGCTAGTGAGAAGCTGAGCTAGCTAGACTTCTCCTAAGCCTCGGTCTTGCTGAACTGTAGAATCTGATGGCTTCTACTCCTCATTAAAGAGACTGAACATATTTAAGCCTAGAAAAGAGACCCCATCAATGATTTCTTTTTGAGATCCATCAGTTAGCCAGTTTTTAATCTTTTTTAATATGTGCTTCAGTGGTTCAGTTAAATATTTTTAATCAGGATGCCACAGTGTATCAAGTAACAGAACCTGCGGAAATCTAAGTGTATTATGTCAGCTGTCACTTTTTATTAACTAAGCTTGTCAAAAATCCTAGCAATATTTCAGTGTTAAATGCTAACATTTAAAAGTCTTCATTTAACAGAGACGCTATTGTTTTCACTAAAACATGTTGTTAGGTTTCCTTATACTTGCATCTTACATTGTACTTAAACCACACTTTAACAATGACATATGTCATGCTCATTCTTTCCCATGACTTTGCTTGGCATCAGTGCTAAGCTAACAAGCCTGCAGTCAGCCATGCTAATACCTTTCAGTCTTTGGAGCCTTTTCCCATCATTAACACTTTACCTGTTCATATGCACGCATCCGTCATTGTGCAGCATCAAACACAGAGTACTAGCATGAAAAAGATACATATTGGTAAAGGTTATGTACTTCTGCACGCAAAAATTTCAGCTCCACCAAAAGCGCCTGCAAGCGCTTTTACAGATATAGCAAAGATAAACACAGCATAACCTCTAATTTTGATGCAGCCCCTGGCTCTTAACTCCCACAGTTAACACAAGCGTTGTTCAGTGAAGTTAGGGTATGTTACACTGGTTAATATCTACACGGTGCTTTGAAGATACAAACTGTGTTAAGTCCTAAATGGTATTCAAACCTACATAAAGTTGCTGGTTTAGTACAAGCACTAGAAATATAGACCACCTGAGGCAATATAAAACTTCAGTGAGCAAGAGTGTAACTCTAGTTCAAAGCTGATATTCTAGTGTGACAGACAGGGCCCTGGTTCATTGAAAAACGCAGAAATACCTTACAATTGGCTGGCCGTTTATGAAACACTGTGATGTCTAAGTTGTGGCATGGTTACAAGGAAAGGACATACAATGACACTAAACAACTGAATCAAATATGCTATAAAATAACAGTCCTAAAATAGTAAACGTTGCAATGAATTATTAAAGTTGCTTATTTTAACATTTTATTTACTGAATTTTGCATTATTAAAATTACAAATAATCAGCTCACATTGTGTTGTCATTGAATCTGGCTTCCATGAGATTTGCTTTGTTCCCATTCAGTCTGCCCCGTTGGTTAACATGATCTCTGCTCCTGACTTTTTTCTCATTACACCTTATGATTCATGCCACTGACTCCCTTTTGCCCGTTCCTTCTCATCTGAATTTTCTTGGCTGTGCCTGCAAAGCTTTGCAAAGCTCCAGCACACCATGAATCTATCATCATGTGTTTTCCCATATGCAACACCTCTTGTCCTCCATGTCCCAGAGTGCTAAGTTACTGCCTTCTTTCATTTAATTTTATCGCTGGCACTCATCTTTCTTGCAATACGCAGATGAAAAAAAAAGTAAAATTGCTTGGTGAGACAAAATCCCTCATGAGATGCCCAGCATATGGCATCTTTCCTGCAATTGTTTTCATACTGTATACATTTTCATATACTTTTGCTAAAATATCTAGCATGGTTTCATGTACGCAACAATCAATGGGTTCTTTAGCATGGTGAGAAGGAGAGACTACTCCTGTGGCATGCACCAAATGGACCAAGGCTTTGAGATTAAATTCCTTAAAGTGAGTATCCCAAAAGGGAGGAATATGTAATGCTAAAAATGGAACATTTCAAACAGAAAACTTTTTAGACAGAGTGAAATTACAAAGGTATAGAAGCAGCTCTACCTATACCCTTCCAAATTCCTGGGAAGACCCCGGATCTTTCTATCCCATCCGAAGAAATAACACTGGTCCACCTGCAGGATGGCACCCTGGTCTGTTCCCACTTGAGTCTCCCTCCCTCCACGTCCTATCCGATGCCCACCTACAGCCTTTCAAGTAAAATATGATGTAATAAACACACAAAAAAAGTCATAGAATCATTAAGGAGAATCATCCATTACAATTTCAAAGAGGGCAGGTCCTGTGGACAATAGCTATGTCATCTTCAACATCATTTCTGTCCTTCACTGAGGTTAAAGACACTTGATAAGGCTAATTCCTCTGGGGCAAAGCCACCGCACGGGTAATCCAGGCAGCGACCGCGTAAACAGGTTCTGTCTTCTCTTGTGGCTTGCATGCTTTGTATTCAAAGCTACCAATTCATAACTTTTCTCATACGAATGCTAAAATAGTATCTGCCATTTTTAAAACAACGTTTATCTGTTCTGGCCAAATCTTTTTATTTTTGAAACTACCTACCTTGTGCACGTAGGCAACGTTACTTACTGCTGGCAACAGCAGCTGCGGTTTGACTCAAGTCACACTAGCAACAGTGTTTTGCCATTACCCCTCACTTGCCCTTTTCTCGCTGAAACTTCTCCTGATAGATGAGCTTTCGGATATTTTCAAAATGTCAGTTCGGTGGCTGGGTAATTTTGAGGCCGCCGGTGATACCTGCCCAATGTCTGAATAAGGATGCTGCGTCGACTGCAGCATCGAGTGTGTCGATTATTTTGACTGTAAAAGAGGTTGGGCGAGTCGTGCCATAACCCTGCCTTGGAGGTCATGTCTTCCCCTCCACTGATCCTACGGGGGAGCGGGGATGAGCAGTTAGGCTGGAGCTGGTTGCTCTGCCGACGCTAGCTGTACTGCAGCAGCCTCTTGGCTACCCTGCCTGGCTTCACCCAGCCTCTTACCCTTGTGCCTTTGAGGTATTTTAGGAACAATAATAGCGCCCTTAATATTTACTGAACTCTTTTTAAGGAAGCATGAAGTGAAATCCATACATTTCTGACTTATTGTTATAAACGGACATGTGTGTGTTATACAGCAAATGTTACTATATATAATTTCCTATTCCTAAAAATGGTATTGCTCTTCGGTTGGGCTCGAGCTCTCTTCATCATTAAAAGAAAATCCAGGGTATCAGTTAATCATTCCCAGGCTGTTTCCATTTCAGGCTAATGATTGGGAAGAGAAACTACTAAGGTAGCGTACAATTTAATACTGCTGCCAAATTCTCCAGGTTTCCCCTACAGAATTGTTTATGCTCTCTCACGAATAATTCCCTGGAAGGTTAATCAAAATAATGTCAGTGTGTATTTTCTTCTTTGGTCTAGCTATCTGTGCCAAAGCAGTATGTTTTACGGGGAAAAGCCAAAATACTTTTCCAAATGTAATACCTAACACCGAGGCTTTCTGTATCTGACAGTAATAGGAAGAGGGCTTGCAGATGCTGGCCTCGGCCACGTACTCAGTTAACTTGGCACAGTCTCATTCTAGTGGGACTCCACTCTTGGTGGGATCCTTGCAAAATCTGTCAACCTAGATGCACGCTCGGTGCTGAATAAGCTTTGCTTACTATTTGTCTGTGTGCTAGAAACTAGTCAAAAGTCTCTTTGATCACTTTCTGGCCAGAAGGCAGTGCTAGGGTTTTCTGTGCGAAGATCATTTAGAATCTTAGTTAATGTTTTCTGAATCATGCAGAAACAAAAATAAATATTGCAATCCCATACATACGTAAGAGCATGTGAAATATGGTTTATGTGTCCCGAAGACTTCTGTCCAAGCTGGAACAAGTGGATGCCTTCTGCTCCTTTTGTTTCCAAGGCAATTTTTTTGCACAACCTCAGACAGTCCTCTTGACAGAATGTAAACCCAAGAAAGTTCTCTTTATAGTATTTGGAATTAAGTACTGCACAGATATTTGGCTAACATCTGTCTGCCTCAGTTTAGGGAACAGAAACTGATTCATCTGAGGAAGCTGCTGGCAATTGACATACAGAAAAGCTGAATTACAGCCAGCATCAGAATCATAAAAATGCACTGCTTTGTTCAGAGCGAAGAATTTTGTCATTAGCCATGCCAAAACCTGCCTTCTTGACGGAAATGGATGAGAGCACATTATCTTATCTCAATATCCAGTTTACCAGGTCACACACTGGCAGAGTCCTAATCGCATCCCTGATCCTGCAGAGATGACAAAGCCAAGCTTGTTCCTGGCTCAGGAGAAGCTTCTCTATGTGTATGTCTCTGAAAATGGGGCACGTGGCCACCCTCTACCATGGCAACGGGCAGCCCTTGCAGGGACCTCCTCTATGATAGCACTTTGTTCTCCTCTTCATCCCACTTTGGAAGGGCTCTGGTGTCAAGAAGATGATATCTGGAGACAACAGCAACCACTGCTGATCACTAGTCCCACCCGAGACCCCTCAGTGAAGTCCTCCCTGGAAAAAGGGGTTGCCACCCCAAAAAGCCCATCAGGTGAGAGATGCATCATCAGGAGCAGGAGATGCCAGACCTGCCCAAACTCTCTGTTGCTGAGGATGGGAATTTTTTAGGGCAATATTTTCATTAACAAGGCCAGGGGAAAGCATTGCTTTCTTCTCCAGTAGAACAGTCATTAGAAAAATCTCTGGAGATGGCACAGCCTGGATTTTGCAAAACATTAATTTTTTCTGAACGTTTCTGGATTATTTTAAGAGTTTTGTTTTCTGACTCATTGGTGCTGAGGCCCTGCTAAGTAACACTGCAAATACTGAAATGAGAAAAAGAGGAGGAAAAGTCATGTCTCTCCTAACTTTTTGTGCTTTGTCATCTCGGAAGGTGCCTTGAGTGCTTTTTTTTTCCTCTCTGCAAGTTGTTTATATCTCCTGAGAGAGCCTCTTAACAGAGGAAAAACAATTAGATGGCTCTGGGAATGTCGTCAGGAAAATACTGACTCTGAGAGCAAATGTGCAGCTGAGCCTGCTAATGTGGACAGATGCTTGAACAGCATCTTTAGCACACGTGATAAAAAATGAAAGACTGCAGCGATTCAATAGCTCAAACTTCTATTCAAAGGCATTTGTTAATTATCATACCACAGCTAAAAGACATTTGGAAGTGATAGGCAAAGAGCTTCAGTCGAGAAATAATAAAGCAATAATAATAATAATAATAATGATGATGATGATGATGATGATGATGATGATGATACAAGTAATATCAGGCTATGATGATTTTCGGAGAACTTACTCCTCCTGATTTCAGCTAGTTACCTCTGCCTTTGTTACTGTATTAAACGACTTGCACGTAATTTACCCTTAGATCCAAAACTTATATAAATACTGAAATTCTTCCCAAGTCTTTTCAGGAAAATTTGAAGGCAAGAGGGACTTTAGGAAACCCATCAGCCTATGTGGTGAGGACATGTTTGCAATGGTCCGTTGAGTGTTTACTTTAGCAAGAAAGGCTCAGGCAACAGGATTATGCACGTTTGCTCATACATTTAACAGTTCATTAGAATGTACAACAAAGGGACCTCAAGCTCTTTGCATATTCATTTTCAGGTGTTCTGTAAGAAATAATCTGAAGATTTGAGGAAGGGCTGCAGTAATTCATTGAGTGTTTTCAGATGCTTTGAACTTTTGAAAAAATATTAATAACATTTTATGAGGGGGCTGGTTTTTACTGCTGTTACACTTATCAATGAAGCTCAGTGCTGTAATAAATGACCACATACTTTGGGAAACATTTTTAGGAGACATCATAGGTCCCTAGACCTTTTTGATGACCTTCTGCATCAACTGAATTTCTTAATGTGTGTTATGCTTCTGTTACTACATTTCTGTTTTAAGTTGACATGATGCTAGAGATGCAATGGCTCAAATCAAACACATTCCACACTGATTTCATTTTAAGTGTCCTGAGGATAATACAGTGGAATAAAATAAACAGTCTAACAGTCTTTGTTAAATTATACACTTACTCCCATACCCTCTGTAAATGCAAGTGTGAAGAGCCCAGAAAGAAAATATTTATAGTAATACCTTATTCATCTACATCCTTTAGAAGCTCTCTAAAAAAAAAAAAAAATGAAGCAAATCTTATTCCTCTTTTCCCAAGCATTCTGTGGAAGTTACAATAATAGAAGTCACACCGGGCTGTCTCACAATGCTAAGGTAGCAACTTTGTCCAAATATGTGTTGGCAAATACTAAGAACAGGGTAAAATATTATTCTTAAATCATTGAAGAATACAATAATTATTCTTAAATCCTGAACCAGTGAGCCAGAGCAGGGGTAAGGCAATGCCGACTTGCAGTGTGCTGGGTGCCTCCTTGAAAGGCAGCGCATGGGGGGAGGCCATGAGCACAGTGCAGGTCGTGCTCAGCACCTTGCAGGATGGATCCTCTTTGAAATGAACTGACCGTCTCTAGAAGGTTTTATTTATTTTGTCAAAAACTTTCCAAGTAAACCAGTTCCCAAAGGAACTTCATGTTATTACGGACTTGAGAAATTGTAAGTTTCTGCTCTAATTAGGAAAATGGGAATAAATAGAAAGGACACAGTGTAAAGCGAAGGGTCAAATGCATGCTGTTCAAAAGTCTCTTATGGGAAAGCAGGGCCAGACTCACAGCTGCTGTAAATCACTGACTTCCCTGTTAATGATCTGAAACTCCTTTGTTGCGAAGTGCCCTGTGACACCCTTCCAAAGGGTGCTCCGCGGCAGTATTGTGCAGTAACTAAAGGTTTTGTTGCAATAAGGGATAAATCTATAGGGTTGTGTTACAGCAAAAGAGTAACCTCTGAATGACAGTTTCATAAACGAGCCATTATGACTATGAGTAGAGAAGATTTGGAAAATCAGGTAGAGAGGAACTGTGATCTGCAGCCAATGGATACAACTGTCCTGAGGTCACTTTTGATCTTAGAAAAATCAAAGTAGAAACACAGAAATTTGGCAGCTTTAATCCAAAACTACATTTTGCCCTCTGTCTTCCACGGTTTTGCATCAGGATTATTTCAGAAAACGGTAACCTATAGATGGCATTCAAGGACAGCAAATTACTCCGATTTTGCACACACGTATAGCGCTGCCACACTTGGTCACACCGGAATGTTATGAAAGTGCTAATTTTTCGTAAGCTGAGAGTGTTACGGTGTCATTCTCGGTGGGACGGGCTGGCCAGAACGGGAAATGTGCTTGCCCCACCGTGGTTCCCGGGCGCTGTCAGCTGCCTTTCCCCGCTAACTTCTGTGCCACGCTGCAGACCTTCCTTGTCTAACTCGAGGTGCTAAACTGGCCAACAGCTGGGTAACTCAGGGCTCTGGGCTGTGGCATGAGCTGAGCTCCAGCCGTGCCTGCCTTCCCCTGGTCGGGCACAGCGTGAGCCGCCTTAGTGCGGCCATACCCTCCGCCCCCAGCCCGCGGCTCGGAGGGGAAGGTCTCTGCAGACGGCAGGCTCCAGCTGCCAACCTTGGATGTCACCAGCAGTGCTCTGCTGAGCTGGCACTGGGGGACAACTCACGAGTGCCTCCAAAAAGTGCCCAAAGCCGACCCTGGCTATGGTCTTGCAGATAGGCTTGGGCTGTAAATAAGTTCCCAAACAACTTCATTTCCTGGTGGAGACCAAATCCTGATGACCCAGCACCTGGAGTCTCTGTGAGGGTCTGTGGAACATCTACTCTTTCGATCATACAGAGGCCCTTCCCCTGGGTAGGACAACCAGCCTGCCAGAGGCAGAGTAAAAATAAAGTGCTTGAAGAACATAAAGAAAGTAAGAGCAGTATCACCACTTTCTCTCTTGCGAACATCAGTGCAGCAGGACTTGAGACTAGGTGTGAACGAGGAAGAAACAAAAGCACCTGGAAAGACTGAGGGACAGTCTGGGACCTTGGGCGGGTGCTGGGACAGGGTGCTGGCTTGCAGGTGAGAAGGATCACGTTATGACTTCGCCATTCCCAGCCCAAAAGAACAGCCACCGTCCAAGACACTGTCCAAGCAGGCCCCGCTATACCTGTCCCCACCGCTGTGGGGTTTCCCTGCCACCTGTTTGTCAGGTGGCATTCGGCACAAATCACACTGCAGTTGTGTCGTCGTGCCCTGGACACCCTTGAAAATGAGATTTTTACTCTCCTCCACCCCGTAACAGCTCTCTGAACCGGCACGGCAAACCATCGCCCTCACGGTCAGCCTGGAATATGCAGTCAGGATAAAACAGCATAGCTCCATCTCTCTGCTAAGGTACAAACTGCACAGCAGCATCCTGACCTGTGCAGGAGCAACCTGCTCTCCAAAACTAAGCCTATATTCCACCCATCAGCACAGGCCGACCCTTCAGAGCAGCTTCACCTGCTTGAATCACCCCATACCCTGGTATTTCATCCCAGCAGGGTGCTTCGAGACTGTCCTTATACCACATCTCATCCCAGCTGGCACTGGGGGATGCTGGTATGTACCTATTTCCATTCATCTCCTATGGAGCTGGAGATCCCCATTGAGAGAAAAAAGCAACCACAGGCTTTTTATTCCCTAAACCACCAGCATTGCCTGGCTTTGCTAAGTCTGGAGGTCTGCAAGGCATGCAATACTCTAATCCTGTGCTTAGAAGGTTTTCTTAATGAATTTACGGTTTGGATATGGCTCAGGTATAATGCCCAAGGTCAAACCTTGTTTTGCCGTTGTGACATTCTCCTTTGCATAAGCAACCTGTCTGCACAGGACTTTTCCTCTGCAAATTTTACAAAGCATTGTGCAGGGGGTAATTAAAGCAGTCTGTTTCTACAGCATGTTCTGTCTGTTTCTTCTTTTCATTATTAGATGTGGTGACACATTTGCCTGTGTGGCTTCCCACAGATGGCACTGAAATTTTGTGATCAAATGGTAAGAGTAAACCAACTGTCAGCTCCGATCACAGCTTCCCATATTGCTCCACTGGTGTAAGAATACTGTTTTAATAAAGGGCTCCTTCTTTTTTAAAGTGGTACGGTTTGCTGCAAGGATGGAGTTTGAGAGTAAGGTGTCTAATTTGATATTAACAGACTATTATGCATGAAACTGTTAAGAAGTTTTATGCTCTAACTATAGATTTTATTTGCAAACTCTTTTAAAGAGTGCATATAAAAAGAATTCTCATCCCGCCTTTTTTTTGTGGAATCATAGAATCATTTAGGTTGGAAAAGACCTTTAAGATCATCAGGTCCAACCATTAAAGTAGCACTGCCAAGTCCACCATTAAACCATGTCCCTAAGCACCACATCTACATGGCTTTTAAATGCCTCCAGGCACTCAACCACTTCCCTGGGCAGCCTGGGGAAAATTTTTCCTAATATCCAATCTAAACCTCCCCTGGTGCAACTTGAGGCCATTCCCTCTTGTCCTATCGCTGGTTACTTGGAAGAAGAGACCAACACCCATCTCGCTACAACCTTCTTTCAGGTTTGGTTTTAAAAGACAACTGGCCTTTTAAAATTTCAGAAGTTTCACTTAAACATTAAAAAAACCTAAAAAACACAGAAAAATCACTAAAACATTTATTTATAGAAATTTGCTTTTTGAACATCTAGAAATATATTTTTAGAAGACTTCGAAAATCTTTGATAAAAACAAAAGGGTTTAATTTTCTTTATGTTGTTTTTGAAACATATATCTTTGGACCAACTTTACTAAAATGATAATATCCGTACAATTATAAGAAGTGTGCATTATTAGACAGTGTGTTTAAAGCCACAGGCAATTTTCACGGCAAACGGAACAAAATATAAAATAACGTAGGTAGTGAATAATTCAAACGCTTTGAAAATTCTGACTTCACAATAATCTAGTGTAATGTAATACATACACACACACAAAAAGAAGAAAAGTCAGAGATGTGGCATGATTTTGTTTGGTTTAAAACAGAAAACTGGTTTATAGGGAAGACACATTTAGGTTAGAAGTGCCCAGTGTAGTGCTAATGAAAGGCATATACATGCCTGTCACCGACCAGCTCACCTCAGCCTCCTCTGAACAGATCAGACTTGTCTTGGGGGCAAGTAAATTCGGATCTGACATTTAGGAATCTAAGTAGGATTTCTGCTTGATAATTCAGATGCTGACAGAACAGCATAAATGATGCAGATCGTTTATTTGCAGTTTTAGCATTTTCTGTTATTCACAAATTGTCTATGAACAGGATTTGATTTTGACAGATTTGTTCAATATTCAGAATAGTTCAGAACATATTCCAGGCTACGTCTTGTTTGCAAATTATTTGTTTTCAGTACGGGTGTGTATTCAAATGTTTGCTGAGTATCATCCTCTGCTGCTGCTTGGAAGAGCAGAAGATTTTACAACAGAAAAAAGAGAAGCCGAACTTCCTCACGCTAGTAAGCACCTGCATGAGCAGCGAGCAGGCTCTGCCTGCGAGGTCAAGCTGTGATTTTCTTGCAGAATGCTGGTGGAACCAGCTGGTATTGGTGGGTCTCTTCCCTGGTTCACCCAGATCCCCAAGGCTTTCACCTGGATCCCTCCCTTTACCCACCTTGGTCCTTCCCCTAAATGTCCCATAGGAAGTTTCACACTCAGCCCCCTTGAAACATCCCCAGAGTTTGACACACTTCTCCCCCCACGCACCCCAATTTAAGTCCCACTCCCCTGCAGGCAGTCGGCCCTTGGTTTGCCTGGGCTGGCCGGGGACACACAACAGACCTGTCCTTGACCCACCTCAGTGGGCTTCACCGCAGGGACGGTGGTCTGCTCAGCCTCCTCGGGTGGTCTTGGGGTAGCCAATTTGGGGGGGTCTGGTTTTGCTGCCTTCACCAGGACTTGGTGTTTAATTTAGGAAATTAGGTCAGGGAACCTAACCGAAAGGTTTGGGTATCCTCCGGTCTTTCTGTCGGCATTACACAGGGAGGAGAAACCTGCTTCCGCGGAGCAAGCGGTGAGACCAGCCCGTGGTCCAGGTTTGGCAGTGGAGAGGGGAAATCCCTCAGTACGAAACCCTGGTACCTAACGCTAATCCCAGGCTGACACTTCCACGCTAATCAGATATTCTTCCATCTTCCTGGCACTCTCAAGAGACTGATTAAACGGAGGGATCAATGGATGGCTTTGCAGTCATTTCACACTCAGCGAGGATTCCTTTCGCCTCTCGTTATAGTTAAATATAATTAAAATAACTGACATTTTTCTATGTTAATAAGCTACTTTATTTCTTGGCAGGGCTTGTTGGGGCATAACAAACTCCAGCATGGACTGGTTTGCTAATGTACATTGTCCTTTTTGGTTTTATAGATACAGATGGTTTCTCAATACCACATCAAAGATCAATTTGACTAAGATACGGTATTTAGTATTAGAATTCCTCATGCGCATATTAAATAGTATTTTTAAAGGTCATAGTAATTTAAATTGTGATCTGGTGAACCTTGCAGTTTAGTGCATTATGCATGAGATATAAGTATTTTCATATTTTTAAGTCAAAGACATTTAAACCTATTATTTTATAATCTTATTCTGGAATTGTTGTTTTCTATACTTTAGTATAGAAGCCTTTAGTGCTTTTACTTTGGGCAGGAGCCGTGCGATTTACTTTTACAGCAGCTCGTATAATTCCCCCGGCTGTGGGGGATGCTGTTCCCCTGCAGCCTGGCACAGAAAGAAGTAAGATTACAAAAAATGTTGGTGAAAGGATCTGGACCTGAAAACACAGCTCACTGGTGTTGTTTCGGCAACACAGAAATAGCGTCTGTTTCTTTAGAAAAATCAGATCAGCTTCCTAAGGGTCTTGTTAAATTGCTGAGTGTAAATTGCGGTTGGAATTGACTGTTAAAGATCTTGGTTGAGAAGGTTAAACATCTGCTGGATTTATTACGGTTTTATTTGTACTTCATCTGTAACTGGTACAATTAAGCCAATCAGAGTAAGCGAATCAAATCTAATTTACTCTCTAATGGACCAAAAAGGAACGAATAAACACAGCACTACTAGATCCAAATGATTAAACATGTCTCTGAGGTATTTTTTTCTATTTCGGTGTAGAAGAATCGTGGTGTTTATGCTATAATTAGTCACTAAGGAGTGGTGTAAACTAGTTTGAGCATTCATTCATTTTTCATACGGTTTCATAAAAATGCTAAACAAAACATGTGAATGCAATGAAATAAATTCCATTGGAATTGGGTACATTTATTTATATAACCATTTACCTTATGCCTAAGATCGTTATAGGATTGACACAGAGACACACATTTATCAAACTGGATGAAAATACGTTGTACGAACCTTTTTCACATTACTAGGCCTTTTAAAGACAAAATTCAGCACATATGTAAATAGCTGCCTAAGATGCACATATCATGTTCGGGTTCATTAGGTGCCCATAAAAGTTAAAGTAACGTAACCAGGATTAATTTTATATTTGATATATATTAAAAGTATGCAAAATGGACCTGGGCAGCCTATCTACCCTACAGAAGATAGAAGCTGCAGACTGTTAAACTTGGAGTCCTTCCTTCTTCCCACCGCCAGGAAGAAAACCTCAGCTTACAGCTGTTTACTTGCACTGCCAGCTGGAAAGAGGATTTATTCTAAAATAAGTAAGCTGAATAAGAAAACTATTTAAAGCATTAATGAACAGAATACACAACATGATTTAACCATATCATACAGAAACACCCCTTTCTTTCGGAACGACCTGCTTTTTTGTGCCAGTGTCATGCTACTAGGTTTTCATATTCCAGGAGGGCCCATTTATTAAGCAATTTCCTCTGGTGCCTCTGGAGACATTTCGTCATGGCAGGAGGCAGCTGCAGTCCCCATGAGGTTGCTTTGCACCCCCTTGTTTCTCATGGCACCTTTTCTGACATCCTTAACCTACATGCTCTTGCGTGAAGTTATGTTTTAGCTCTTCCACTGCAGGAGAGAAAGCATATCGTTGGGTATTTGTCGGAAATAACAAATACACAGTAAATGTGAATGTATTTTGTTTCATGGTGAAACATCTTTGCAAACGTCAATCTTCTGCAAGGACTGAGAGTTTCCACAACCTCCTCAATTTCTTCGTTGTCAGGGCTTTGTTAGGGCACCCCTAGGGCAGAGATACAAGGAAAATCAGAAATTATTCAAAATATTCCACAAGAAAGCATGTTACTCTGGAACTTCTAAGTTTACTTGGATATTTAGCAGGCAACTGAAGATAAAAATAGCAGGATTTATACTCTAAAAGCAGGTCTTTTCACAACTGAGGCTATCATCATTCATCAAATCACTTTACTTAAATAGCAAATTCGCAGTGACAGTTTTCAGTCTGGGCTTGTACAATATCTAGTGTGAAGGAGTCCTGGCCCACAGCTGAGGCTTCAGAATAACATAACCATCAGACATACTATGTTGCTATAGCAAATTTACCACTGTCTTGGCATCGATTATAGCGCATATTTTTATCAGTCGTTAGCATTCCCAAAAATATTTTTGCAAGTGGGGCCACTGAGATGAGGGAATCGTCTCCACAACCCGTGTCAACCTGCGATTCCTGGTACAACTGGGAGGTGAGCTGCAGCGGTGGTGCGGGGAGCTTCTTGCTACCTTGGTGGGCTGCGCAGCGGCATGGCGCGCGTCTGGGCTCGCAGACCCCTGCGGAAGGCACGCCGGCGCTAAGCCTCGGCGCTTACCCCGGCCTTTGGGATGCTGAGAGATGCCAGCCCGCGTGTTGCAGCTGCCAGACAGTTTCCGCAGATCCTCTGTGCTGCACCTGAGGAGCCGCTTGGATAATCACATCACTCACGTGTTTCCTCCCGAGCCAGAGCCGAACTGGGCTCCAGTATCACATGCCGTGTGAGCCCAGCTCAGCTGGGAGCTGGCAGGTTCTTAAGTCACCTCACTGTCATCCCTAATTGTATAAGTTTTCCTTTCAGAGCAGAACTGGCTTTAAATCATGACTCAACTGTTTGATTTTGCCCCAAAATGGGAAAGCCTACATGGTCAGTAAGAGCTGAGGTGGCTGGAAATACAAAATTGCTATAAATACATGAAAAGATTCAGCCTGTGATAAATGTCAAGTATAGATGAAAGTTTTGCTCTTTAGCAAGCATGAAGTGAATAAACTCATCATTAACGCTGAGCTGCATAACTGTAAACATGCTATTCACCTACACCCTTCCGTCGGCTCGGGTTGCTGCTGTCGTGTGACACAATCCCAATGAGCAGAACCAGACTCCCAGGGTGTTTGTACCATGCATATTTTATATCAGGAGTGAGATGCATGCCACAAGCCTGCTGGGGAATCTGCAGATCTTTTGCAATAGTCTTTTTTCCATAATGTTTTATTTAAGGAATTCAGTCAATAACCCTATTCCTGTAGTACTGTCCGACTACCTGTTGCCTTTGGTGAGTGACTTTTGGGATCAATGATCCATGGAGTCAGTTCAAAGGACGCACGTAGTCTGCCTTGCTGCCCCAGGATAATTGCTGATGCTGAGTCGTTGGTTATGAACTGAATCATCTCAAGGAAAGTGAATTCTGCACACAAGTATTTCAGAGCTGAGTGTGGGAATAGATGTTGAAATGCAACATCTGCCTACGGATTTCTGTTTCTTTGATTTTTACTCAGGCTTACAGCTGGGTGTGAAGTAATGCAGTTCTAAAACATATGTAAAGAAAAAAACAAGCTGTTTATTTTCAAAGTGGCAGACCAATTCAAAATTACAATGAATAATTTAACTAGCATGATTAATAATTACTTTCTCTTAAAAATATAATGAGTGTGCTTTTGATAGGTGGATTTAATGCACCATACCTAGCAAACATTGCTTTTGAAAACCATTTAAAAATACCCTAACTAATCACCTGGAAAATAACAGTGTACCGAATGAAAGGGACAGGAGCCGCCTGGGACTGTGGCTCAGAGCCTTCAGCGAGCTGGCTTTAATTAGCAGCAAGATAGTGAGAAAACGTCTTTCCAGAGTCATGACGCCAAAGCTAAAATTCAAAGTATCTATCACTGGAAATGTGGAGGTGCATAAACTCCACAAAGGAGTTTAAAGACCTAAAAATGGGTGAAAGGTAGGCCAAGCCTAGAGCTCCAGCTGGAGGGAGGCTAGAAATGGGATCCCAAAGGGAAAGCTGCAAAGATGGCTTTGGTGTGAGGTGTGGTCAGAGGCAGGAGGTGGAAATAGAAGCTGGAGTAGGAGAAAAGGCTTCAGTGAGAGGCTTTCTGCTCAGAAACAGAGGTGTAGAGGTGCTAGATGTTTATAGCATTTGCTTTTCATGCAGATTCCTGGGATTTAGTTCTTGATCGCTGTATCATTTCTTTACTGCAGTGCAGCTGCATGACAACTGTTTAATACTGTTTAATGCACGTGGTTTTACTCATGTGTTAGGGCAAGGCTTGAAGGGAAGCCTTCTGAGCTGAACGCTTATCTTTACAGGTTTATAGCATCATGCTTTCTCCTACCATCTCTCCTGACCCTAAAAACCTTCCCACCGTTTTTGCCCGGTAGGGAACGTGTACCAGGCTCATCCCTGTATGCTGTATGGATCGGTATGTCGCCTTCTCTGCTGGGAAATGAGCTTGGTCCGCCTCATGCTGGAAAGGACTCAGATCTGAACACCAGACTAGCTGATAAAATGATGTTGCTACTGACTATGTTTTTTAAAGAAACAAAGGGAGTTGGTCATCTGTACCCAAAGGAATGATTTAAGTGACAGAGTGTTGGTCTGCGAATCTCACATACTACTTTTGAGTCTGGGGCCAGAGAAGGAACAGATGTCTAAGTCTGGAGGAAACACTCTTCCCTTTTTAGCACTTCCTATTGACTATTATAAGGCGTCCCCTCATTCAGTAGTGATTTCCATTCCTCCATATCTAGTTCTCCCTGTGCTTTCTGTAGACACTGAACCTGGCAGTGGGAGTTTAACGGAGGAGCTACGCTCCTGATGTAGTGCTCTCTGGTGAACACCTCCACATGCGGGGGCTGCAAAACCACAACCGTAGTGAGCACAGGGCGACGCTGCTGTCAGGTTCAACCTCAGCCTTTTCATCTCAGCTCTTTATAAAAGTGCTTAAGAAAGCAAGGTTGGCACGGAAACTGCCACTCACAAAGGAAAAGTACTTTGTACCGCAAGATCCTGCAGGAAGGAGATGTGTTAGGAGAGTGAAAAGGAGGGAACGCTGTGGATGAGTTTTTGTTTGTGGGTATGACCTCTTCAGAGTTGTGCATAGTCTCTTGGTAGATACCACTATACAGATTAGCCTTTCTGAGGAATAAAGGGCTGTTTGAACCAGTCTCTCAGCTAAGTCAAGAGTGGATAGATATTGAAGTGCTAACTTGGTATGATACATATGTTTCACCTTCTTGAAAGTTTTGGATTTTTGAATCTGTTCTTCTTTACAAGCAGCTGTATGTTTGCTAGCTCCTCTGGCAGAAACAGTGCAATTGGGAGGAGGAGAAGGTGTCAGGCACATGAAAATGGAACCAAGGGGCCTAAGTCTGTAGAAAGATGATGACTGAACAGTACTACTGGCAACATGAAAGCTCACCCTCTTTGCTCGTTAGAGGAATCATGGTATCTGCTATTACTGAAGAAACAGGGCTTTCAAAACTAGGAAGGGGATATTTTTCTTCAGGTTACATAGGATTTACTGATATTTTGAAGTTGCCACGACTTCTGTTTCGATTTTATTTTTAAAACAGGAAATACTAGTCATCCATTCTCAATCTACAGCACCTAAATAAAATACTCCTCTCAAATCCACTTCAGGTTTAAGCACACGGTACGGTCTCTGCCATGCAGCCTGCGGGCTGGCTCGCCAGCTGGTTGCGGAGCAGTGTCTTGAGGGGTTTTCAACTCCCCTGCAAAACCAAAGCATGCACGGGTAAGAGTGTGCTCTTCAAACCTGCATGCAGAGTTGAGGTCACACATAACACAAATCCAGACGGTCACCTGAAGACAGAAGCTGCCACAGAAGCCGCTTCTCCTCAGCGGTGCTGCGGCCGGTGCCTGC
>NW_010542459.1:76027-88265 GCF_000687285.1 Phaethon lepturus | reverse complement strand
AGCTGCTGGCTGTCCCAGCCGCTCCTGCCCTCTCACTCAGGCCCCCTTGGCACCCCACGGTCATCCCAACTAACCCGGGGCTCATAGGTGCACCGTACCCTACCCGGCGCGCACAGCCCCCGTCCGGATGCTGTCCCCAGAGCAGACCCGCTGTGGGACCCGCTCCTCCCACAGCAGCCCTGCGGCCAGGCACTGCCCCCCCGTACCCCCCTTCAGCTCTCCCTCCTGCTCAGGGATGCTGCAAAGATGGGCATTCATAATTAGGTTTTGATTTTAATAAAATCCGTTCATCTATTCCGTGGCACGGTTCATTTGTGACTTTATTAAAAAAGCACAAAATTTTATTTTCAACAGAAATAATTTTATGAGTGAAGTGCACAGTGCTGCCAGTTTTCTCCCCTATGGCTCATCTATGAAAGGACTTGGGTGGAGATAAGAGAGGGTAGATCAGAAACTTCACACTGTGCCAAAGAGTATGAAGTTGGGAGGCAGCTGACAAAAGGTGGCAGTGATACAGTAAGAGAACCGTGTTGTTGCAGAGATATAAAATCCTAATGCCACAAAACTAACATTACTGAAAAATAAATTTAAGTTATAAGCATATATTCAAAGAGAGCTTGAGGAAGACAGGAAAAGGATATTTATGTTACAGGAGTAAGTCCTGTGCTTGCAGAGTTTTGAGAAGCTTCCAGACGACAGGACCATTTATTGGCCTCAGCATGTGATCAGGCTGAGTTAGCACATCACTTATCACAGCAATCCTTCTTCTATCTTTTTCTATGCAACTAAGATTCAAGCTGCCCCTTAAATGTAATGTCTGAAAGGACTGATTGTACATACCTTACTGAGTAATTGCAGTCTGAATATTAATATTATAGACGGCATGATTTAAAATACCCATTTTGATGATCCGGTGTGGATAAATTTGGATTACATATGTCTCCTTATGTAAAAGAGATCTTCTTCTTTTAGTAACACATTGTCTGCTGCATTTCCCTACCACCCCCTACCATATGCTCTTTAAAACAAGCTGTTGCATTTCAAGAACTGTCCCTAGTAATTAACAGGAAAAATATTGTAATTCTCTTTCTGAATAAACTAGAAGACCTTGCATCAATTAAGACTTATTTTTCCCTCGGGCTAGTAGTTCCTGTAAGCCATAAAAACACTTCCTTCTTTTCAGTCCCTCACCTCCTGCCTGTCAGTTCAGCTTTAGCACCAGTGCTCCCAGTAAATGCAGCGCAAGTTTTTCCCAAATGTCTTTTCATCTCCCTTTTCCACTTTGTCTCTAAGTTTTTTGAAATCCTTGAAATTAATTTGCTCTAAGATCTTCTTTTCATCTCTGTTTTGCTCTCTTCATTCTTGTGCATAGGTCTTTCCTCTCTTTCTTCCAGAAACCCATGTGTGAACCAGTCTCAGAGCTGCTATTTACATCCTCTTTCTTTTTTACAGACCAAGTATTATCTTTCTACATCAATTCCAGAAAGTCTCTGTGCCTTCCAATTAATCTCCCTGGTATTCAGTCAATCCATACCCTGGGCTGTATGGGCTCCCTGTTCCCTCTTTCCCCTTCAGTCACTGTTAGACTCCAAATCTTCAAACCCCTTTTTTTTCTCTCCAGCACTTCATTTCTGTCCTATGTCATTTCCTTATTGATATCTATAGGTATACTATATAGATACATATCTATACACGATAGTGAATCTCAGAGTCCCAGAGTGAGTCTCAGAGTCCCTCAACTCTGACTTTCTTCCTTCTTCCAGTTCCTCTCCTTTGTGGTCTGTCCAATATCCCCTACATACTCCCAAGATTTCTTAATCCAGAGTGGTTGAGAGAGTTGTCTATCCTGTCTAGTTCTCTCCTTTTTGTGACAGTTGCAGCTTTGTTTGACATCTAGCCATGCAAAACTCAGAAAACAAGATAACTGTCTCAAGAAAAGAATAATTTTCATCTCTTGATGCCTAGACTCCCCTTCTTCAAAGTTCCCTACTCACTTTGTATTCTACTGGTTTTAAATGACCTTCCATCACCATCATATGGGAACACTTTTTGTATAAACCTATAGCAAAGTTCCTGATAAAATTAGGAATGTCTTCAACCAGAATTTTGCCTAGGTTTTGTTTAATTTGTATATTCTTTGGAATGGGGCTTGAAAGTGAAAATGTTCTTTGAATGGCAAGCTTCCTCTTTGGCAATGAAGACTTTTTCAGGAATATTAAAGGGTCCACAGCTCCAAAATTAGATCCTCTTGACTGAACATGCAAAAGCAATCTTGAGTTTATCGCTGTCTTGAGAAATAAAGCTGTTGTGATGTCCTACAGGCTGAGCTTAATTTCAGCTTTAGGTATTGTAATTCCATATACAGATGTATCAATTACTTTCACCCAGTCTCCAATTTGGAAAAAGACAAGGTTTTCTGGAAAGTGAACAGGAAAAAAGGTGTTCTGCAAACTGGTTCCTCATTACTTGCTTATCTGGGCTCCACAGAGTCTGACCGAAGTCTGAGGATGCACAATGTTCACTGCTGAAGGCTGAATGCTGTGGAAGACGAAAACAGTATCTGGGGAACACTTTGAAGAGATGCCTCTTTTTTTGCATGGGTATGGTCTTGCATGGCTTAAGCAAACTAAGCCAGAGATAAACTCCTATAGGCATTTTGATATTCTAGAAATAGTAGTGGTTTCCTCAAGTGAGAGCGACAGTTTTTGTACTCTTATTTCAAGAAAGCTTTCTTTCAACCTTGACAACTAGTTTGCATGCCCCACCTACCCAGACAATTATGGGGTATCCCCTCTTGAAAGGTTTCTATCTTTCATGATGTGTCCTTCAAGAAAGTTGGAAAATCTCTATTTCCTTTAGTCTGAATCACCGTTTAATTCCAGCATGAAGAGACTTTGGTCAATTTACAAAGACAGTCAGGTGTCTGGGTCAAATACAGCCGCAGTTACACTCCGCCTCACAGGTCAAAGTTAATCCAACACTTTGATGTATCATGTGATGATTTGACTCCTCTTGGGAGTCTTAAGTGACAGATTTCCTTCTTCTAAAACAGCAGCTGTTTCAGATACGTGTTACCAATTAGGAAATAATTTTCTCATACATTGAGCCTGTAGAACATATGGCATGTTGAGGTCCCCATAATCACACTCATGCGCACCCTCACCACTGATTACTCTCTAGGGAACCTACAACTCTGCTAAATACAGTGCATAGTCCCGGAAATAGACCCATACATCATCCAGTCATCAGTACCGCAGGAGTAAATCCCCACTGGTACCGCCTCTAGCTATACCTCTCCAAAATTACCCTCCTCTTGTAAGCTGGCTATAAACAGACAAAAGTTTAAAAAAAAATCAGCTGTATTTAATTTCACCATTAAGATTTATTTCACAAGCTGTTCATGGCTTTTTGCTCCCTGTGTTTTCCAATTCTAAACTCCAAATAAGAACATTTTTCCTTGAACTTTGTTGCTAGGGAATACCGCTGCTGTATATTACGCCCTGCGCTAAGGCGTGTGGTAAAGGAGGTGTTTGCATCTTCAAGCCAGCCTACAGGCATGAGGTGGAAATGTTTAATGGTTGTCTTCTACAGCGGCATCTTGAGCACGTACCGTGTGGCTTAGACGGCCAGACAAACTGCCAGACAACAGTAACATTACACCACAACATGGTAAAAACAGATTAAGGGGAAGATCTTAGCCACAGGCTATGGAGAAGTGTGAGAGTCTAGGAGAGACTTGTTTTATCTAAGCCAGGAAAAGAAGAGGTTTCTCCTATTCCGTGCTGAGAAGCGGTAGTGGCACTCTCCCTATTCGTCCCTGTGTACAACTGAAAGGCTGCTAAGAAGCTGGTTGAGGAGGAGGAGCTGCTCTCCTCCACCGCTCGGGAGAGCCTCCAGACCAGCTGGTGGAGAATCTGCAACCTGCCACCACCTGAGCGAGGTCTGCCCACAGACTCCTCAGAAGCCTGACGCCTTTGCAGACAGATATTTTCCCACCCGACTCAAAACAAATCTCTGCTCGGAGCATGCTTTTTAACAGCCAGCTCTCACCACCGCTTCCAGCTACCATCTCCCTCCTTTGCAGCCTGGAGAAGGAGGGTGGACTGGGTGGTTTCCAGAGGAGTAAATGTTAGCAGTGCCGGGAGCAGCTTCCCTGCATTTGGATGTGATGTTAATGAAACAAAAACGGTGTTGCCAAGTATCACATCTTTTTCATGTATCCTGTCATACATAGTGTTCTCTAAAGCTTCACTTCAGAATATCATCACAAGAAAAATCTACCTTGTCTTGAATTCTATTGCATATAACTGCGTAGAAATACTGCGGAAAAGTAAGTTTCAAACAAAATTTTAAAAGGTCTAAAAAGCTCAGTGTATTTTGGTGTTCATTTGGTTTGGGTACTTCAGTCTCATAATGAAATTTATGGCTTTTACAGGTAATCATAGCGACTATCAAGGGAGTGAAGTTTATAAGAAAGAAGTAAAGATTAATGAAATTTTTGTGAGTTTTTATGTTGCTAGGTATGGATTCTTATCTGGTATTTTAACTCTAGCTGAATAAATTTTTAAGATTTTAAGTTATTTTAATTTATTTTAAACTTCAAAGAAATTTATTTAACTTTGTTTTAAATAAATTATTTAAGTTGTTTTAAATCATGTTCAAGCTCTGACACTTTTTAAAAAGCATTGATACGTGGAGATACACTGCAGAACTTAGTCCTTAAAATAAATTGTACTGGGATGGCAAAGAAAGAGGGTCAGTAATGATAACAAGGAATACCACACCCTGGGAGGGGAACCGTAACAAAAACCAGGTACTGACAGTCTCATGTACCATCAGTATGGAAGTGAGGACTTTCTTATCACTACTCTCAACTAGTTAAGTGGAATTTACTTCTTCCAAGTTCAACTAAAAAATTCATCATTCTAATTTTGCCTGTGAATATGTGGTTACCAGAAATGTATACCTGTGGCAGATGCATCGGTCATTCAAATTAGTAAAGACCAGCAGGAAAGATACATTAAGAATAGCTTCTTATTGTGGCATTAATATACAGGACTTTGACAGAGTCAGTGGTATACTAAATACATACGTGAAGCAGGGAGACCTTCCCCCTTCCTTTCCTTCCTTCCTGCCTTCCTTGGACGGAAAAGTTCAAAAAAGCGTGAATTGTGCACCAAAAGCACTATGCGCTATCAGTTCACTGCAGTGGCAACCACTGGGCTGTACCACATGGAAAGGAAACTCCTTCCTCCGTGTGTCTGTGGAGGAGAACTTGATGAATTTCTTTTCTGTTCTACATTATCTAAACATTCATAAATTACTTTTAAACCTGGGATGTAATGCGAACATCTGGTTCCTGTCTTTGACAGAAGTCTGTTTAAAACACTACTGGCTATATTCTGGTGTATGAAGTCTCACATACACAAACTTTGATGCTGCTCCTCTCACAAATTGTTTGCATCTTGAGCACACTGCATTTTAAAAGGTGCAACTAAAAAGATATGTTTACAGTGTCCTGGCTCTGTCTCCCACAACCTCTCCCTTTCATTAATCTTAGAATAAAAGCTCTGAAACCCAGCAATATCCTTGGTATATGTATAGCTTGTTGGGGCACCAACCCAGATTGCTGCACAAAAATTACTATTAATAAATCATTGCAAAAACTCAAAGAGTTTAATTGCATTGGAATAACGGATCTGATATAACGACAATGCACAAGGGGTGAAATTGCACTGCAAGACTGACAACTGTTTGTCTTTAATATTAATAGATTAATTAGACAGTGCATTTGAGACATGATTGCCTGGAAGAATTTTCTTCCCAAACAGATGCACTGAACTCAACAGGATGAAACTTTGGTTGTCAATGGTTACTCTGTAGATCTTTGAAGAGATCTGTTTTTATAATAACTTACAAAATATTGGCATCATCATTACATGTTCAAATGTAATTAAGAGTTCAGTGAGTGTGATATTTTAAAACATGCCTACAATGTATAATGTTAATGCTCTTGAAACAAATCTTATAACATATCTTCTTAATGTAATGATTTCCTTTGGTCTTTCGACACCCATATTACCCCACTGGAGATGTATGAGATCTCAAGGCTGTTCCTAGTCTTATTTTTCCATGACTATAAGTTATTTCCGTGTTCTGTGTTGCATGTTTTGTTTCTGGTTTGTATGTACATGTCAACTATAGGTTGCATTTAAGCCTAACTGGTGCCCGGTGGGAATCTGTATACTTATTTGGTCCAGTTAACATGAACTGGATTATAGAATTGGGGTACAGAATTTGATATTGCAAAATGAAACAAAAAATACAAAATGGATTTTTTTTGGTAAAGATTTTTTGTTAGTGGTTGGAATTGCCATAATCTGAGCGAAAGTTTCTACGGCAGCAACTGGTCTATGGAGAACTGCCTGGATGAAAAAAACCCACCACCACAGAACAAAGGAAACAGCAAGAAACATGGTTCTGAAACGCACGGTGGTACAGGACTGAGTCAGTGCAGCTGGGAGTGTGAGCTGCCGTTCGGACTAATCGGTGATGCACTCTCAACGCTGGAGTGATTTGTTTGAAAATAACTACGCGTGATTGCAAAACACAGCACTGGTAGTGTCTACCAAGTACCGACGCTGCTACAAGAGCCATTGCAAACCTAGCAAAAGCAGCATCCCTGGCTAACCTGTGGCAGAATAAATATTCACATGTTAGAGCTGCAGGGAAGGCTCCATGTGTCTGGACTGATAAGTTATACACCTAAAAATCTTTGATTTCTGAGAATTTCTTCCTGCAGCAAGTGAAGTATCACTCGGGAGTAGATTATTGTCCAAAGCAGCAAAGAGCAATGAGTTTAACTCATAGCCAACAAAAAGCTCAGGTGAGACAGGAGGTTAAACTTCATAACGGCGATGACCCAGCGAGGCAGCGGGAAGCAGCGGATGCAGGCCAGGGCATCTCTGGAGCTGGGAGCTCTGAGCCCAGCTGCCGCGAACAGCAAAGGCAGAGCTGCTCCTGCCGCGGGGGAGAAGGAAGGGAGCAGGTTGTATCTCAAGGCTGTTCCTAGTCTTATTTTTCCATGACTATAACTTATTTCCTTGTTCTGTGTTCTACGTTTTGTCTCTTGTCTGTATGTACCTGTCAACTATATGCTGCATTTAAGCCTAACTGGTGTTCGGTGGGAATCTGTATACTTATTTGGTCCAGTTAACATGAACTGGATTATAGAATTGGGGTACAGAATTTGATATTGCAAAATGAAACAAAGAGTACAAAAGCGCAGCACTACGCTGGCGTGAATTTCTTTGCAGAATGAAGTCCTTAGCCTCTAGCCCTAAGGAGCTTGCTCTCTCCCATTTCAGAAGCTGTTAGAGCTCTCATACCTTATAGTTAATTAATAATATGCTGTTACATATAGTGAGAAAAAGCTGGCAGGAGTTGATTTAATCCAATATGATGCAAGCTTGTCTTAGAAATATTCCTAAAAGGCGTAATACGAAGGCATGATACTCGAACAGCAAAACAGCCAGAACAGACTCTATAGCAACAGAGCAGCTGATGATCTGCCTTCACCAGCTGTTAAACTGCTGTTTTGCTGACAAAGTGTCTGCTAACCTCACTCACCAGGCAAGATTTTATTAAAAATGAAACCAGCTTAAGTGAAAGTGGAAATACCTATGTAGATGTTTCAAACAGCAATGAAGAGATTACTGAATTTTGGCTCTGATCTTCAAATCACTGGTTTTAATTAACGTAAGAGTAACAGTAGAAACTACAAGAGGCAATAAAGTAACAAGACAACCAAAGCTGCTGTGGTTTCAGAAAGGATGATCATATTGCCTTCATGATTTCAGGAATTACTTGCAGAAGTCATTGAAATGGTGATAAAGTCTAGGTCTTGATTTCAAATGCATGCAAGCCATGTACGTTCAGCAATGGGTTGTCCAGTTCGAGTGCTTGGGCCAGGGCTACTGAGGTGCTTAGTTCATTTCAAAACAGTAGATCTAGTTGCTATTAATGTTTATACGTCTTTACCTAATATTTGTGCCTTACAACGGCCTCATGTTGAGGGAAAATAGGAGATACTAACTTTAGTTCCAGACTCCCTCAGTGGCTGTGGACACATTACTACCAGTGCTGTGCACCATCAGTACCTTAAAAAATCAACATTTTTTCCCTAACTCCTACAGATGTGCTATGAGGATAAAATCTGATGGTAGAGTTTTGACAGTCTCCGTAAGTCTAGGCAGCTGATAGATGTTCTGGCTGCAAATAATGACAACCCTTTCACAGCAGGAAGAAACAAGAAACACCCCAAACACTGAAGATAATAAACTGATCCAGCCTGAAATAAGAAATTGCTAGCTTTTAGGGTGCTAAAGCAAGCAGTGGGAAACACAGGCTGAAATCCCCTGTGCTCTTCAGTTAGAGCACAGGAGGGAACCATGGTTTTTATGCCTTGGATGACCAATTCTAGGGAGAAAAGCTTCCTTTCAGTTAAAAATTCTATCCAAAACCTGAAACGTCTTCCTTGGTGAAACTATATGCTTTCTCTCTAAGTGCTATTTTTGACAAATTAGAGTTTTCAGACTAAATTGTGTGGCTGAAACATCCTGGTCAGCTCTAGCACTCAGCTGGTGTGTGGCGGAGCCCACCTACACAGACCCCTGGAGGGGAGCCTAGGTGGGGAGTCCCACCACCAGCAGAGTTCACCCCAGTGTCACTGGAGTTTTGGGACCCCTTTGCTTTTTCACTTGTGTTATTTCATTGGAAGTAATGCCAAAAATGAAGTGCAAAGATCTAATGCAGCAAAATGGGAGGAAACTCAGGATCAGAGTAACTGTGTCAAGTGTGTGCCTTGTCCTGATAGGAGGGAGACAGATAGTCCTACTGTCAAAAATACAAAATAACTAGTTTATTTTACATGCTCTACTGGATTTTTACTAGTCAACCAGTAAAGGGAGATTAACTGGTAATCCTCCACCTGTATCTAAGGGGTGCTAAACCATGAGTATCTTATACCCCGTCTAATGTCACACTTGAGTGATAGTCCATCACCATTTATGTTATACCAATAGGATGTTGTGAATGAAATCTCTGCTTTTTGATTGTGCGGTGCTCCTCTATGTCCATATCCAAAGGCAGGCTACTGAGGTTGTGATAAGCCTTCAGCTCTCTTGGGCACCACTGTGATGAGTACATAGCATAAACGTCTGGATTGATAAAATGAAAAGTTAACAAACTGCTAAGGCAAGATCAATCCTGAAATAACAGCGTGGTAGCCATGGCAATGGGCAATTCAGCTTCTAATGTACACTCAAAGGAAAATTATATTTTTTCTTTACCTTGACACCTACTGACTTTTGTCTTAGACTAAGGTTGTCATTTCTGTTTTCCATGGGTCCACTTTTTCCTTCTGTTTATACAATGCCTAAGATGGGGACATCTAAAGTGTAATGGATCCTATTAGCCATGCAAGATTGCTACTGCAAGCTTGGTAACAATTATATAGTCAGTCTTTCCAAGAAGGAGGCTTAAACTTGTTATCAGGCTGCATGAGGAGTATAATGAAATTATGCCTGCCGTTCCTACGTTGTGTAGGAATGTCTAAAATTGACACTATTTTCTTATTTAATACACATGTAATGTTATACATGTAATAACATTCTTAATAATTCCAAAAGCAGTGAGACTTTACATTAATTTCACTTGTGATCATAACACTAGCAGCAGTGCTTCTTAATCATTTGAATATGTAATTAAGAAAATGGTATGAAACTTCAAGTTGGCAATGCATAGGATAAAACATGTCTTCACCCTGAAGGGACACCTTTCAAGCCTGCCTAAGATTTTCTTCTTCCATTTCTCTCATTCTTCTTGCCACACACCTAGACATGTGGGTAGCATAAACCTTTACAAATATCTGGTGTGCTCTTCCTGTAGAGCTGAGAAAGAGATTTTGGAAAAAGTCAAATTATGATGCTAGTCCTTTCCTTTCCAGGGAACTAAGACCAAGGTTTGCTCTGCTGTTAAAGCTGCTAGAAAGGCAGGAGTAGAACATAAGGTTAGCGTCCGTGTTTAGATCTCTGTTTCTTTACACTCTCAACTCCACTAGTATGCTTTCATGAGCACCAAATTTATAAAAGAAATCCTGAAGTCCCTGCCAACCAATAATAATGAATGTCAGTATTTTGATACATGAAGCAGCTGGTATCTCCTACTAATATTTCAATTAGCAATATGAATGCTAGTTATAAATATTTCTGTGCACTTTGGGAATTTACAGTTGGAAGGCTTGGCTGGAGAAGAATTGGAAGTGCTAGCTTTTTCTGACATAGCCCGAGTACCTCGTGAAGCAGCAGGTGGACGGGGTGTTGTATAGATACTACTCAGGCATGTGTTCATATTGCAAGCAAGATCCCCGCATCGAATGTAGCTAAGATTTGGTGTTGATTCCCATTTTTAGCCCCTCTTTTTGGTTGCTTATAACTTTGCAAACCTCTCAGTGCTCTGTCTATGACTTTCTATTTGGAGAATTCAGCCAAAAACTCTTTGAAGAAAAGCTGAGTCTCTCACACAAGTTAATGCACCTGAGGGGCTGAAAACTTCAAGTGCCCCAAGCAGGAACATGTGGAAGCCAGAAAGCTCGGTTCATATATGTCAAGCTTTTGCCCAAATTGCAATTTGAAAACTCGCTTGGCACAAGATCAGTAGAGGTTTATTAAAATTTAGTTTCTAAACGCCCTGACAATTTCAGCCATAATATGCATACTCTGGCGTGTGTGAACAAACTGGGGGCCTGCAGGTAGGTGAAAACTGAAACAAAGAGGTGAAGGAACGAAAATGGGACTGAGTGGGAAAGGGTGCAATTTACTGACAAGGTATGAACCAGACTGCAAAAAGATCCAGAGTCAGCAGGCATGTGGGAGACTGAACTCCGGGGAGGATGCCAGCCTGGGAGGGAGCCTGAAATGGGAGACTGGGATTGTCTGGGGGAAGAGACCGAAGTGGTCACACTTCCTGGGGAAGCCTCGCCTTTGAGTCTGCCATCCCCATGACATGAGTTAAATACACAACATAGCAATGGGACACGGCTCTTTGGCCGACCCAGGAAAGTAATGGCCTTGTAGTACTTACGTGGTTTTCTCGTTTGGATTTTCTTTTTCCTTTTAGCAAGACAGTTGTGTAGCTATCTCACTTTATCTTAAAACTAGAACTAGAAGAAGACATCACTCCTGCCATGGCCTCACTCTTCCCAGCATCCCACCTCTGATGGGGAACGTTGCTCCCTGTTCCTGTGCTCCCTTCCTCCTCCTCTGGATTTGCACTCTGGCCATGTATGATGTTTTATATCCTGAGAACTAATGCAGAGGTGTTAGAAATGCTGTCATAATTGTTTGAAGAAAACTGCTAGCCTTTCCAGAAGGAGAGGGGAACAGCAGGAGGGTTTTTTTTAATGTAAGTTTAATTATAATAGCCAAGTAGCTCAGCACCATCAGAGCATAAGTTGCAGCTCCCTGTTTATGATACACCTGCCGGGAGGAATTTCAGGTTCCTTAAGATATGTGTCTAATAACTGGTGTCAGTCCCTAAAGGCACATGCCTTCTGCTCCATATCCTTCTCCACTTCAACTTGTTCATTTTTTTATTGGACTATGAAAACACATTGCAACAAATCCTTTAAAACTAATAACTTATACAATGAAGTAAGATTAATGAAATGCTTTATAAAACAGCTTGATCAGTGACAAGGCTAAATGCTGCACTACACAAGTTCTGAACTTGGAAAAACACAAAATAAATCATTTCTGTTTACTCACACTGGGTTTATGCAGTAACAGTAACCTTCAATGGATGTGCAAAGACTCAATGGAAGTAGAACAAAAGAGCCAACATATGGCACTGCATGTAATTCTTTAACAGCGTTCACTAATTCTTCTTTTTTTTTCATAGATTGTGTAATTTTCCAGGGCTATTTATGAATGCATCAACAATACTCAATTTAGTATGGGATACAATGTTTTTTTCATGCCCATGAGTAGCACGTCTAAAATTTTCAAGGCCAGTTTTAGCAAAGCTGTAATAACTTGAATGGAGTCTTGAAATATTTTATATCTGGAAGCTGCTTTTTTTATTTTTTTTTCTCTCTGCTTTTTCACTGGCTATCAAGACTATTGCAGGAACACCTCCCAGGCATGTTGCTGCAAAACGTCTGGTGGATGCGTGATAGTCT
>NW_010542459.1:61755-75996 GCF_000687285.1 Phaethon lepturus | reverse complement strand
GTTGTTATTTCAGGAATGCTGGGCAGCAGTTCTGGACTGTGTTGTTGACTGTGTGCCAGTCTTCAAATCTGGTGCTAAACTTAGATGCCTGTTGTCAGCAGTACTATCCCCTTGAGTATCACTTGCAGGATTAGGTATTACATGCATGTTATGCGAATTGGATGGTTGCTGCAGGGCTGAGAGTAAGTGCTCTAGAACTATGCTCTGAGATCCCACGGTGGGCTTCGCTTAGTTTTAACTCTACTCTAAATCACAAGGAACACCTTCTACCAAGATACCAGTGGTGTAAGTCACAGCTTAAAAGACAATCAAAAGCAGGATTAGAAAAAATTCTCCAAAACAAATGCCAGTTTTATAGTATTTTAACTATAGCCCTGGAAAAAAAAAAAAAGAAAGGTTGGAAATGGATGATTCCTCCCACAGACCTTTTCTGGCAACACTACGTCTCCTGGAGACCATAGTACACAAAGAAAACCAGGGTAGAGTTGTAAACTGCTTGCTTTGCCACACTTTTCATCTCATCAGCACTTGCTAGGTTCTCCTGTTCCATTTACCACTTCTCTTAAAAATGTTCCTTTCAAATATAGCAATTAAATTCCGACTATGGACAATAAGTATCTTCAGAGGTCACTGATGGAGCTGTAATGTCTCCTGAACAGTACTAAAATATATGCACATTTTCAGGTCTTTTGTCTCTAGTTTTGTTCTGCCGAACAGTTCACCTGTCCACTTCCACATAAGCTCTCTTGAAATCTGCTTTTCTCTTAACAGATAGTGTCCACGCAGCATATCCCTGAACGCCTTCTCCAGTCGGAATAAAATACTCTTGTTTTTTTATTCTGTTGCTATTATCTAGATAACACAATAGTAGCATATCTATTATTATGTAGATATTGCAATAATAGTATATCTAATATCTAAGTGAGATATTCCTGGGGCAATGTATTTAAACACAGATTATTATTAAACAACTAAATCCATTTTTAGACACCTACATGAGATATTTAATTTCCAGGAGTGCAGAGGTAAAATTAAGTGGGTTTGAGCCTTCCTAGATATCAGGCCAATGCTTTTATTTAGGTGTCTAAAAACTTAAAAAGGAGCTTAACTTTGGATGCATCCAGTTGATAGTGCTGGCTCCACATTTTCCCCCTGAAGTTGGAGAGATGTGGAAGATGAAATGGGGGTACTCAGATGATGGGAAAGAGGAGTATGCATTTTTCTGTCATTCTGGTGATACTGCCGTTGCCATTTCTTACCCGTTGATATCATAGCACAAATATACTCTGTTGTCTGTTCCCCAGGAAGAGACACCCCTCACATCAGCAGGGAGCCCTTGTGGGAGGTGAAGAAGAACCTCAAGGAAAACTACAGCCATTTTCCACAGGTCAGCAGACCTACAGTTGCAAATCTGAAGAGCACTTTGTTACCCTCCTAAACTGAACAGTATGTAGGAACACTAAATCTGGACTTCTTGATGCAAACAGCCATTTGGGAGAAGAAACAGATGATTCTCTGGTAAATGTCACAAAAATCCTGAAGTTGTTCTCTGATCAAATTTAGTAATCAAAATCTGAACTTCCTCTACTTAAATACAGACTACCATTTAGCAGAGCCAGCACTAAGCTTTTGCTGGGCAGGAAGACGCTATGGCAGCCGCGTTGCCTGCCATGGGGCTCGGTGGGGGCCACTACAGCCCCCCCAAACACCCGCTGGCTTTTTCGCAAGGTTTGCAGGACGGGGGAGCGAAAATCTGGGCAGTGACTAGAAGGCGAAGGGGAGGAAGCGAGAGGTGGAGAGAAAGGAATGATCGCAGGTGGTGGGGGAGCATCCACGGGAGCAGGAGTCAGAGCAAAGCCTGTGCAGAGTTGGAGCCGGAGGGGGCGAAGCGACGCGGCGGAGCGCGGGGCGGCGGCGGAGGGAGGGGACGGAGTGCCGGATGCCCGCGCCTCTCCTGTGGCCAACAGCAGCGGCTCTGAACGAGGCGTTTTAGCTGCTGCAGGAGCATGAGCGCAAGGATCGGGAGCGAAAAGCTGCCGTTTGGCACGGTTAATAAGTTAACTCCGACAGCCGACGTTGCCGCGCGGCGCTGGGAGAGGGAGCGGGCAGGACGATGCCAGCGGCGGCAGCGCCGGGGCTCTGCGGGCGACGCTGCAACGGCTCAGCTGTGCCTGCACGCGCCGTGCCTTACTCGTTTGGGCAGTGGTAATGAGCAGACATTTACTTAAAGGCTGATATTTAAAATAACAACCACCGGTTTTACAAGCATCGACTTGTACCGGCTAATAACCGTGCCAGGAAAATGGAAGGTATTTTTAACAGCCAGCCCCTCAATCTGAAAGCCTTGACACGCGAACAAGCTACTCCTAGAATAACAAGTTACCAGAAGGTGATGGCTAAATTCAAAATTGCACCAGTGTGGCTTTAGATCAGCTTCATTAAATCAAGCAAAACCTCTATTTCCCCCAATTTATCCAAAGGTCCTATAGATTTAATCTGAGCTGATTCAAATCCATATGAACTTGCTTTAAATACAATTAAGAAATGCCTGCGGGTCGGCTGGGTCTTGTGTCTGCCAGTGGCAGAAGCACACAAATGAACCTACCGGATGCTTGTGACCCGAGTTAAGTCGGGCAAATGGGAATGTTTTTCCTTATTAAGTAAGGTGGTCATCTGTGTGCTTATTCGGACTGGGAAGATGGCCCTCAGCACCCTGAAAATGAGGTGAAGTGATAGTGGTGCAGAGATCTGCACGTGCCTGATGCCTCCTTTCGCACACTGACAGCTTCTAGCTGGTAGCCATATTCAAAAGAGACAGACTTTTAGCATAGTAAAAAAGCAGTTGGAGAAAATTGTCTTATTTTTATTTTTTTTACTTTTTCACACATAGCATTTTCCGTGACTGTTTAAGTCTGTGAGAAAAACCAAACTCTCCTTATTAAAAATATGTGTGTTTTTGAAGGGATACACATATCCAATATAACCTTCGTTACGATGCCTCTAATTAACCAATCTGCTTCACAATAAAGTATCTAGCTGTCACCAAAATCAACACTTTTCAGATATTAATAGATTAAGGAAAGAATGTTAATTTCTTCAAGCTCCGTTTCATTTGGTCTCATTACTTCGCAAGCCAGATGGTAGCAGGGCCAGACCTGTCAGCAGGCACCGGGAGGAAGAATATGCGCCGCGAGTGCCAAGCTGCAGCACGCGCAGCATCTGAAACCCTGCGCTCTGGGGCGGCTGCTTGCAATTCCCGGGAACTGCTCTACAGAGAGCAGAAGAAACCATGAATCGATCTAATTTTGTTTGATTTTTCTCACCTCTCCCCCTACAGTACCTGACATTGCCTCCAAAATAACAGCGGCGTGCGCCTCCAGCTGTGAAGGAGGTAGCTCTCCATTCATTTTAGGTGGCCAACTAATTGCCTTTTTCCTTACGCTGGTGGATTTTGCCATCCCTTCTGAATTGGCTGAGGTGATGCCAAGTTGGAGGAGATGCTGCCGTCTACGTCCAATTTGCTACAGACTTTCTTCCTGCAGTATAATTCTTAGGGCTAAGAGAAAAGCACTTTGTCACGCTGATCAAGTCAAAACATGTGGCGCATTCCCAGGCTCACATGGCAGTAAAACCCAGAAAAATAAGTTCACCTCCATTTGCAGCCTGGGTAAAATGTCTCTCATGCTGAAATTTTAAGAGGTTGGTTTTTTTCTCCCCTTGGAAGTAAATTAAAGAATTAGAGCTTTTGAAAAAAGATCACCATTAAAACTTCTGAAAAAAATAAGACCATCTGTTTTTCACAAAAACTTTCCAAGATTTTTACTTTAAATCAGAAAAAAAAAAAAAAATCAGTTTGTCCTGGAACTAAAATTTGAGAAGGATTTTCTCAGGTTCCCTTTTCTCTCCTTGAAACTATGCAGGGAAGGTAGTTCAGAGAAACACAAGGGTGGGTCGGGTTATCTTCCTGTAAAGAGACAGAATTAAACATACTAAGGCCATTCTGGAAATATGTTCTTGAATCTTTCCATTGGGAATTCTACCATCCCTCTGAGTAGCCCCTAACAGTAATTTGCCATTGTTAAAATTAGCAAAGTTTTCCTAAAGTCACACCTAAATCTTCTTTGTTGCAAATTAAGCCAATGTCATCTTATCCTTCCCCATGCTGAACAATTGATTATTTGCCCCCTCTAGCATCCGTTTTGTGTATTGTAAGACCATTAATATTTCCCTATCCTAAATGCTGTCTTCTGTGTATTAAAAGGATGCCTTATTTACAACAAGCTCAATTTTTCCAAGTGTCTTTTCATTCTTGTTCCTCTATCCTGGATTTTCCTCAATCATTTTTTGGGCTCTTTCCATCTTACCAGTGTATCCATGACAGATTTTTTTTTAAGTTGTTCACAGTTCCAAGCCCGAAACAAAACTAATTTAAAGTAAACTGAAATGTTTATCTTTTCCTTTAAAAGGAAAAAAAAAAAGAAAGAAAGAAAGAAAGAAAGGAGAGGGAGCAGCCACAGAAACTGCTGCAAGTCGGTGAACTGGTAACAGTAAAACTAATGGCAGACGGAGATAAAAAATGATCTTCTGGCTCTAATTATAGAGTTATAGAGTTTAAATAAGAAAGGCTTTCACACAAACTCATGTGTATGATAGCCTTATGTAATTAGATATTGCAGAAGACATAGATTAATAGTAATGAAGGCCATTTTAGAAAGGCCAGCTAAAATTACCCAGAAAATGAATTGAGAAAGGAAGAATAGAGGCACTGTCGGGAATTTATAAAAAAAAAAAAGGTCCTTCATCTGAATAATACTGAGTGGGGGGAAGAAACTAGCGATATCAAAATGGTAATCTGCCAAGATAAAGATAATAAATCCTATAGTTTTTAGGAAACAAAATGAGCTCCAGCTGGTACCACACATAGTGAAAAAGAATTATTTATGCAACTGTGTACAAAAAGGAGTTCCTCCTGCAACTTCATTTTGGCCTTTGCCAACCTATGTTTTCTCATCAAAGCAGCAGATGTCAAGTTTCAGACCTAGACTGCTACATTTGTTAAAGCTGAATTTATTACAGTAACTTACATACTTTCTTGGTGGAGAGTCTGTAGATAGAGAAAGGATGGATGAGAAAATGCAAGAAAGGCCAGGCTTAGGCATCCTAAACCTCTCAGTCTTTGCCACAGGGTCATAGGGCTGGAAGGTTCCCCAGGGCTCATATAGTCTGCTCATCATCCCCAATGCAAAACCAGGAGTAACCACCGCTGGGCACTGGTGGAAATGTTCTCACTTCGCTGTACAAATGCACCATCCAGAGTACCACTGTTTCCAGTCCTGTAGAAGGAAGATAGGATAAAATTCAGCATGAGATTCCCAGGTTTTTTCCAATATCCTAAAAACAGATACCATCAGAATAACCCAGCATCTTCCCTCAACACTTATTTTTTTTTTCCATGCAGATGACACGCAGGCAATCTTATCTATCTGATCTTCAGCGAAGCACCACAGAAGCGATTGTAGAGAGCAGTGCTGGTTACAGCAGGACTTTAAGGAATGTAGGAAATGAACCAAATAGGAGATTACAGAAGTTAATCTTGATGGAAGAAGTATGATGCTGGAGGGATCTTTAGGATCATCTGCAGCATGGATATTGCTTAATATTTTCTTAATGATCCTGATGTGAAAAACAAGAGTATGCTGATGACATTTTCTGATGACATGAAACTTAAAAGAATTGTTAGGGCAGGGAAGATCATGATGACCTTGAAGACTAGAGTTTAACAACTATCATGTAATTAATTTTATAAATTACAAAATCAAGTATGTATAAACTAAAACTATTCTTTTTTTGCCAGTAGGTAAGTTTTGAAAAATGTGGAAAGTGTAGTGGATTTGGAAATCATTGGGGAAGACGAAGGTGTGAGTATTGAAGATGACCACAACTTCCATAGAAGTATCTGTGGCAAGGGATGTGTGGGGAAAAGGGCTGAATGGTGTAAAATGTATTCAGGAGAATCAAGGAGTCATCAGTGTCTACTCAGGCACTGGCAAGACATTATCGGGAATGCTATGGTGGGTGCCGGTGACTTCTGTGCAGGAGCAGTGACTGAACATACGGCAGAGAGGGAGAAAGGCCACTGGGGAGGCAGCTAGGGAGTAAAAGACCGAGAGCTGAAGCATTTGATTTGCAAAGTCTTGCAATATGCAGGCTGAGATGGAACGTGATCACTTTCTGCGGGTGCAACATGGAAGGAAGAAATCAGGAAGAAAAGAGCTGTTTGTTTAAGGTAACAGACGTTATTAGTCTATGAACAATACTGAGCTGAGGATAAACTTAGGCTGAACACTCATGGGGTCTCCTGCCATCAGAAAAATTATGGTCTTGAATAGCCTTCTTGCAGAAACAGCAGGAACAAAAAAACCTCTAAGATGTTCTAAGATGAAGTGATATAATTTTATGAAAAGGATTACATGATATGACTGACTGAGACAGCAGCAAGCAGGACTTTATAATTAAGGAGGACACTTCCAATCCTTCTCTCCCGTTTCTATGTGGATTAATCAAACATTTTCATTTCTAATAGCAACAAGATGAGAACAATATAATGCCTAAATAATTCTGAGAGTTCTCATAAACAGCCCAAGGCCTTTCCACATAAAATTATGAAGAAAAATTCATCTGGTCATCATTCCCCTCCTTTAGGCTACTGGATAGTCATGGAATTTGCACCTTTGATACTTAATATACTTACTTCAAATGCAGCCCATCTGTGACTTGCAAATTAACAATTAACTGTAACAGCCTGACACCTCTAAGATGCAGTGCTAAGCCTCCACAACTGTGCAAGTGTGCTCTAAATTGTGGCCTGCAGACCCAATCCCTTGGCATCCAGGCCAGAGAGGCTACTGGAGCTCAGTGTGACTCCCTCCTTTTCCTGCTCGTGTGAGTTTCCTACAAAATGTACTGCCTGGGTACGGGTAGACGGTGCATGCAGATGCACAGGTTAGGGAGCACCTGTGTCTCAGTTTAGATTTATATGATGATGGAAAGGCAGGACAACCTGAACTGTAACCTGACTGGAGGGATTTTATGCGATTCATGCAATTGCATACCTTCTCTTTGACCTTGACTAAGTTTCCTCAGCCAACTCTCTGTAAAATGAGTGCAAAAATTGTCCCAGCTTATAGGATGAAGGCCAGAGAAAAAGCACATCAATGATCACAGGAAGGGGGACATTTTTCAGTACAAGAGGGTAAGTACTGCATATAGATGGGTTTCCTGTACACAAATGTCTTGGTAGTAGGCAGAAAGATTTTATTTGTCAATAAATGTCCATTACTTTAATTTGCTGTTGAAATATACTGAGAATGCAACCATGGAATGATAGTAGCATAGAAATCTCAAGTAGGAAGGCACCCATAAAGATTGAGTCCAACTCCGTGCTCCTCGCAGGACTACTTGACATTTAACTGGATGACTAAGAGCATTATCCAGGTGCTCCTTGAACTCTGATCAGCTTGGTGCTCTGACCACTTCCCTAGGGAGTCTCTTCCAGTGACCAACCACCCTCTCAGTGAAGAACATTTTCCTAATGTCCAATCTGAACTTCCCCTGATGCAGCCTCATTCCATTTCCTCATGCCCTATTGCTGGTCACCAGGGAGAAGAGATCGGTACCGTCCCCTCCACTGCCCCCCTTGAGGAAGCTACAGACTGCCATGAGGTCACCCCTCAGCCTTCTCTTCTCCAAGCTGAACAAACCAAATGACCTCAGCCACTCATCATGTCTCACCCTCAAAATCTTTCATCATCTTTGTCGCCCTCCTATGGACACACTCCAATAATTTGATGTCCTTCCTATATTGAGGTGCCCAAAACTGCACACAAGTACTCAAGATGGGGCTGTACCATTGCAGTGTAGGGTGGGACAATCACCTCCCTCAGCTGGCTCCCTATGCTATGACAGATAAAACCTTAGCTCCAGAAAAGGTAGCTGGAGTTTAGTTATTCAAAGGAGTAGGTTAGAGGATTTAACTTTAGATTTAGAGGAGAAAACTTTTTACAAAAGCCAGACTGTCATAAAGTCTGGATTACTCATGTAAGGTCACTAAAGTTTAAACTACTCTAGCTTTTCCCAGGCTAATCACTGCTCTGCATTAACCTCCAGTTGTACAAGAAGCACTTGACCAAAATGTTCTCAGAAAAAGGGTATCCCTCTGACTTTTCATGGGCAAGGTCAAAGCAGGGTGCAAACTTTTAGAAATCCAGTGTTAAGTCCTTGGAAGTTCCTTGCCTTTTCCTGGTGGTTTCACATGTTTATGAGCAGCTGCTGAAGTCTGAGCTCTGGTGGACTGGGAGCATTAGAAAGCTGCTGGGCATCACAGAAAATAGATTTAAGAGGCTTTGTAGAGAACCCTGGAGCTGGGGAATGAGGTCTGATTGATTACTTTATTCTGGCATAGCCACCCTCAGTAAGTTTGCAGTTGACACCAAGTTGGGTGGGAGTGTTGATCTGTTTGAGGGAATGAAGGCTCTACAGAGGGGTCTGGACAGGCTGGATCGATGGGCCAAGGCCATCTGTATGAGGTTCAATAAGGCCAAGTGCCGGGTCTTGCTCTTGGGTCACAACAACCCCATGCAATGCTACAGGCTTGGGGAGGAGTGGCTGGAGAGCTGCCCAGCAGAAAAGGATCTGGCGGTGCTAGTTGACAGCCAGCTGAACATGAGCCAGCAGTGTGCCCAGGTGGCCAAGAAGGCCAACAGCATCCTGGCCTGTATCAGAAATAGTGTGGCCAGCAGGAGTAGGGAAGTGATCGTGCCCCTGTACTCGGCACTGGTGAGGCCACACCTTGAATCCTGTGTTCAGTTTTGGGCCCCTCACTACAAGAAGGATGTTGAGGTGCTGGAGCGTGTCCAGAGAAGGGCAACAAAGCTGGTGAGTGGTCTGGAGCACAAGTCTTATGAGGAGTGGCTGAAGGAACTGGGGTTGTTTAGTCTGGAGAAGAGGAGTCTGAGGGGAGACCTTATCGCTCTCTACAACTACCTGAAAGGGGGTTGTGGCGACGAGGGTGTTGGCCTCTTCTCCCACGTAACTAGTGATAGGATGAGAGGAAATGGCCTCAAGTTGTGACAGGGGAGGTTTAGTTTGGATATTAGGAAAAACTTCTTGACTGAGGGAGTGGCCAAGCATTGGAACAGGCTGCCTGGGGAAGTGGTTGAGTCACCATCTCTGGAAGTATTCAAAAGCCATGTAGATGTGGTGCTTAGGGGCATGGTTTAATGGTGGACTTGGCAGTGCTAGGTTAACAGTTGGACTTGATGATCTTACAGCTTTTTCCAACCTAACTGATTCTATGATTCTTTGAGAAATAAAGAGGTTTTTTCTTTGCATCTCCTGGTCCTAAATTTGCTCCTTGAGAGTCCCTCAGGATGCTGACTGGTGACAGACAAGCATGTCTGCCCTGAACGTGCTGCCCCCAAGCCACCAGCACAGCACAGAGTCCTTTGGCAAACTCAGCTCTGCTGTTCACAGTTGTTTTCCTTTCCTGCAATGATTGACTGTGAATCTTAGTAACTTGCCTGAGATTAATCCAGGGGAGGATTCTCAGTCTTTCTTCCCCAAGTTAATGCAGTGTGTCTGTTAATATGGGCTAAGCTCAACTACAAATCAGCTGTTTTTCCAAGCTAAAGCAAACCAAAAGATTTCAATGGCATTGCATGCAGGTTTATGGGAGAAAATCCTTTCTGTACTTACCTCTCAACTTTTAAATCCTTCATCCATTCCCTAACCCACCCTCTCATTTTGTGATGTGAGAGAAACAAAAAGGCACTGGAGACGTTGTTCCCTTATCTCTCGTCTCGCCTCCCTTTTCTTCAATCCACAGCAAAACAGCAAGAAAGATAGCACAGGAAGTATTTTTTCATTTTTATTCTAATTTTGCTTCAAACACATGATGCACTTTGCTGAGAGCATAAGACATCGTCTCTGACATAAATGAATTAAGATGAGGGAAAGAAAGATATAAAATGCAACTGAAAGGAACCAGTGGACAAGGGTATGTGACTCAGTAACTAACAAGTTTGGTAAATATTTGTCTTTATGGTAGTTGCAAAAATCAGTTCAAGTTCTGTGTTCTTTAATCTGCCTCAGCAACGCAGTCACCACCAGCTCCATATGATACTGGTGAGATCCTCATCAAGCTATACAGACTTATTCTGAGATTTTACGTTTCCCTGTGTTGTTTCAGCAGGCAGATATTTCAGATGGGCCCACAGAGCCAAAAATGCAGGAAAAAAAGAGAAACGTTTACATGTAAAAGGTTAAAATAGCACTCTAGTAGTAGAGCACAAATTAAATAGGTTGAAGGACTGATCTCCTAAAATGCTTGTTCATGGGTTATTAACAGTGGTGACTGGGCTTACTTCTACAAGAACTTCCTCACGGATCATTGCTTACTTACTACTTAATTATTTCACCCATAATTACACACAAAATCATTGCCAAAATTACTGGCCTTGACACAAATGCCAGTGGAATGGTAAATAGCAATAAGACAGGACAGCCAGGTATTTTAATTAATGAAAAAATACACACAGCCATGTGTGCAAAACAAAGACAGCTGTTGAAGGAGAGATGGGAACATAAGACTTCCTGGTGAGGCTGTAACTTGCCATGCTGAGACAGGCTCTGTTGTCCAAGCACTCTTCTGCAGCTTCCAGTCTGTTTTTTGCAAGGCAGCAGCACAACTTCAAAGGATCACCATTTCAGACTAGACTATGGTCAGAAGAGCAGTTTCTAAAAAAATTGAAAAATTGGTTTTGAACCTACCATATTGACCAGTTAGTTAATCTTGTGCTTCCCGTGGAAGTGTCTGAGCACCAGGCTGCTGTCGAAGAGGAAGGTACCTTCTCCTCCAGCTTTAACTTGTGGGCCTTTTTTTGAGTGTCCAAAGTCAGAAAGATGCCAAGTCAGAAAGGGCAAATATCTCCTCTTAAAGAGGTGACACTGGCTAAGAGGAGAGTGTTGATTTTGGTTTTGAACCTAATATCAGTAAGGATAATTGTGAAAGTCTGCATTCAGTTCTGATAGCCACATACTTATAAGTTGGTTTGAAAAAGAACACAGAGAGGAACGATACAGCTATTTGAAAGCTGGAGAAAACACTTGCAGAATGTCTTTGCATCCAGCTACCGGCAAGAAAACATAGGTAACATAGAAACATAGAAAAAGGTACACTGACTATAACTTATAAATATATCTTATACAAACAGAGGATGCTGCATATGAAAAGGTTGCTTAAGAGCTAGTAGCTCCTTTTAGCTATATGCTCTGTCAGTTTATAAAAGTAGGTGTAATGTTCTAACCTACAAGATACAGTATGATTTGTTCAGAACACCAGCACTAGTATTGCTATGAAATTACCATGCCTGTTCTGGCTCTACACTCCTTTTCTGACCAACACTATCCATTTCTTGTTGACCATTAGGTGGATTTGAATTTGGTAGTTGCAAGTTTTTCCATGCATACATTTTTCAGGAAGGACTTTTACTTGTTGAAGTGGCTGACGGTGCCCCATACCTTACTCTCAAGGACGTTTCATGGTAGTATGAGCTGATGTATATATAATTCTTTCAGAGTTTTTCCTGATGTGTGCCACAGAAGCACAGAGAACATTTTTTAGATGTCAAAGTGTGGCCACTTGGCCGTAGACCAGCACTCTGCTAGCCCTAAATAACTCTCGTGAAGCCTTTTGTCTTTTCTCTTGACACCAGCGTGCTCTTGTTCTTATCCACATTTTCTGCCAAAATGCTTTCAGGAAATATGAGCGTTTGTATCTTGTGACCCCCTCCAGTTTAGCACAAACTGAATCATGCTGTACAGTTCAGCTGAGTAATAAAATATAATCTGATTGGCAGGAGGCATTAGAGCAGGCCACATCATTACAGATCCTCTTTTAACCCAGTTTAACAAGTTGCTCCTGAGAAGTTATTTATTCTAGCTGTCAACATCTTGTTGTTGAGATGACAGCGATCAAATCTCTGTTAGATCCTAATCTTATTCTTCTTACTCCACCTTCAAGTATCTGAGAGCGTCATATAAGCAATATCACTTTTTGTCAGCAAAATTATTTGTTTGACATTAATCATTCACTGAAAGATACAACAATGTATTTTTTAATACCTACAACAATTATTAGCATGAGATAGGGATGGAATAAATAGCAGGCAATCATGGCATGTTGAAGGGCTGAATTGATGCTATGTTGAGCATGCTGATCCACACACAAAACAAGAATGTATTTCACAATTATGAAAACTCAGCAACACATTCCCAGGTGCATAGATGTCACAGCAGCAAATTCTTAATCAGAGACTGATGTTTTCAGAGTGTCCTGGGGAGACCTCACTAGCTAGCAGAGTGCCAGGCCCATCTCTGTTATGAAGTTCTGAGAGTTCTTTTATTATGCCTCTTGATGCTGGGAATTGGAGAGACAAAAGCTATATATTACCTGTCAGGCAGACTCCACCTCAGCTTGAACGGTCCTCTGACTTGAGAAACTCTCATCCCTAAAGAATGCTTCTATCCTGATTTTATTTTCTCCAGCCCCCGAGCCCGAGACACTCATGCAACTCTATCATGCCATGCTGTTTGCATTATACCGGACAGTGAAATTACTTGTATGTATTTGCAAATTACTTTACAATAACGTTATAAAGCATAATTAAAGCTTGAAAAATTTCTAGAATTTTCTTGAAAGTAAAGTTTAGAATGTTATTTGGAATATGTGAATAATTTTTTAATTGTGGGAAGCTTAATATTTTAGGCTTAAGACACATTTGAATTAAAAGATACCACCTACTGAGTTCAAAATTATTCATTTAATATGTTATCTGTCTCTTGGGCCATTTGTGAATTCTAGCACATCTCGTTTCTGCAAGGAAGTCTGAAAGCAAGTTCAATTTCAAATGTGGGTACTTAAAGGCACTCAAAGTCCTGACATCTCAGATCACTGAGGCACATTCTTCTAGTGACAAAAATTTTAAACTCAATACAGAGTATATTTGTGTCAGAATGGAGCCAGCTGGTGTATTTGAAGGTATTCACAAAAGTGTGAAAATATTGCCGCTGGTGGGGAGAGAGCTGACTGAATCAGCTCTGCATCTAATTGACTGTTTCAGACAATCATTCTGCACGTCAGGGCAACTGCACGTGCCCATGGTGCCTATACTGAGCCGCTTTGAGCGTTGGGCCGAGCACGTCAAGCCTTCCCAACTGGAACCAGAACCGGTGTTGAAAACTCTTCTCCATTGACTGATACATTCCCCGCACGGCTGTACCTCTAGGACAACATGACACGCACTCCCCATCACGTCGTCTCAAGCATGGTCAGCTGTTTATAGAAAGGAGGCAAATTCATGTTTTTATTTTCGTGCAGCTTCCTTGCTAATACTGCAAAGTCTGGACCTCCCACATCTGTTCAGTGCAACTTCTGCCTTAATGGAAGATGATGTTGTAAATAAAAAAGAAAAGAAGCAATTATGTCTTCTCTCTCCCGATTCTCACGGCCAACCGACAACTTACACAAATGAGTATCATTTTTAAGATTTTCTTTACCAAAACTGAGTGTGACAGACACATCTCTTCTGGAAATCCCAATTTGTCAGAGCATCTCCTCACCACAGGTGTATTTTTCATATGTTGAGGGGATTTTGACACTTATCTCTTCATTTCTTGTTATACTGATTCATTGCTTTTATTTTGGGATTTCATATTTTAGAGACCAGCATTTTTGTGCGCAAAAGGAAAACGTGTCATTTTCTGATTCCCTTTGCATGGGTTGGCTTTCTGCACTAATCTTAATAAAGCTTGTATTTCAGATATATATGAAAAAAAACCTATATCACTCCTCTTATCTCCTCCTCAGTACAGCAATGTCTCATGTTTTTACATTTTTTTTCCCTCTGATGAATCAATTTGGCTTCATATTTTGAAATAGTTATTTATGAAAATGAACAGCTTTGAAATACTTACTAAAACATTAGCTTCTACATTTCTTTTGCTGGCTTCCTTTGCAATTTCATTGCAGCTTTTATCTAATTAAAAAAATAATACTTCTACATTGGTTTGCACACAGAATGAGAAGGAAGCTTGACTATTTTTGCCATAGGAATATTTTTGAGAAATATATTGATTTCTCTCATTGTTGGAGCTATAGATGTAAGATATGTGGAGCTTTTCATG
>NW_010542459.1:34950-61724 GCF_000687285.1 Phaethon lepturus | reverse complement strand
TCCTGCAGAAATTTGTGTGTTTCAGAGCAACACACTTCTGTCTAAATGGGTGAAGGAGACATTAAGGTGGAAAGCTGGTTGTAAAATGTTGTAGAATTAAAGAAGAATTTTCTCTTAAAGCAATTGGACTAATAAAGGTTATTTCCCATGAATTTGTGTCTTACATTTGGGTTTTGTGATATTCAGTGATGTTCCAATCTAGATATACTACTTTGCAGAAGACTGTCCTGAAAGCAAGCTGTGAAGCAGGCACAACGGGAACTGCCCTGTTGCTACTACTGGATTGAGTCACTGTGCTCCAGAAAATGCATGCCCCAGGGAGGAAACCAGAAGGACACACTCTTGGGAAGAGAAATTCTGGGCCATGGCCCTTGGTCTAAGGATGGCTAGTGCATTTAGTGTGGACAAGTCATGGGACAGTCTTTTCATCAGTGGATAACATGGCAAGAGCTGTGGAGCTTAAGTGAGTTACAAGGATGAAAATCTAGTTTGTTCTGTAGTTATAATGGTGCTATAGCTGGATACCAGGGCTGGGCCTCTGTGCACACTTCAGACATTAATTTTCTAGGTAGTCAAGACCCCTGCAGCTTGTCATTTGCCTTGGTGAGAGAATGGACTGGTTTGACAGTGGACTGGTTTGAAATGGGTGCTCTATGTAGCTCCTCAACAGCAAAGTGACTGATTGTGCCAGGAACTCTCCAGCTGGGAATTTCAGGCAGTTCTGGACTTTCTCCCCAGGCAACAATTTGTATGCTCAAATGTGTTGATTAGCATCCCGGCTGGAGTGTCCTAGACATGTCCAAGCTGTTTCTGCTGTAGAACTGATCAACAAGTACATAGATAAAACACTTGGATATAGTCAGTAGAATTGTTCCTGCAGCTACAGAAATGGTCACACAACTCTTTTTTTTTTTTTAATGTAGTTAAGATATTTAAGAATTGTTTTGTATGTAGTTAAGATATACATGTGCTGGACTGGTCACACAGGACCCTGATCCAGCCAGATTAGAACTGAGCAGATCAGCAGCTCTGGGAGTGTCAATCCACCCAAAGACATTGCTGCAAGGACTCCTGCAGCAGAGACTCCCGTCACCACCAGACAACAACTGGCAGTCATGTTTGAGACATCTGATTCCCTATGCAAGCGTTGTTTTATCTCAAGGCGCCGATAAAATATTGTTTTCTTTTTTTAATAAACTTTCTGTCCATGCATATGCAAAAGCTAGAAAGTCAGGATCCTTAACTGACTTTGTGAAGCTTGCATCTCTCTTCTGTACTGTCATTTGGTTTCACTACATTGGAAAATACTGTGCTCCAGCTAGGTTATGTGGTAGTGGTTCAAATATTTTTCTGGCTGGTAGGGGCTAGAGGTTTGAATTTCTCCAGGCTGAGGAGGATCTGTCTTTCTTCCACCACCTGGGTGCATGCTCTGATGAACAGGTTCTTCTATAAAAGATGGGTGCTTTCTTCTCCGGTCCTGTTTCCAAACAAAAGTAACCCTTAGTAGATTGTGACCTCAGGAAATCTACTTAAAGTCCCAAATAGAGCTAGATGGCAATAGGTGCCAAGTGTTTAAGCAGAGCAGACCCCCTTCTTGGATTTGGCTTCATAAATTCTTAGTTGTGTTTAGGGGTGGAGTGCCTCTTATTCAGTGCTAGACTTCTGATCTGAGCTAGTCATTTAGATTCCCTCTGCTATCAGTAGAGACAAATACACAATTCTAGGATGCAATTCATCCTACTTCTAATAGATGTACCCATTTCCCTCCATTGATTACAAAAACATCTTTGGGGAGCTAGATTAGATGGCAACATTTGCTTTGCAGATATTGAAAGTTAGGCAAAATTTACCCACAGGTTCCAACTGGTTGTGTCAGGAAGAGCATTGTGAGCAGGTCGAGGGAGGTGATCCCCTCTCCCTACTCAGCCCTGGTAAGACCCCTCTGTGCAGTGTTGTGTCCAGTCCTGGGCTCCCTGGTACAATACAGACATGGACGTACTGCAGAGAGTCCAGAGAGGGGCCACAGCAATCTTGAAGACTTGGAGCATCTGACACATGAGGAGAGGCTGAGAGAGCTGGGACCATTCATACTGGAGAAGAGTCTGGGGGGATATTATCAAAGTGTATGAATACCTGAGGGAAAGGAGTAGAGGTTAAGACTGAGCCACAGTCCTCCCAGTGACACTCAGTGACAGGACAAGGGGCAATGGGCACAAATGGAAATACAAGAAATTCTGTTTAAACATGAGAAAAAAAGCTTTTTTTTTTTTTGATTCTGCAGGTGGTCAAACACCTGGTCAAACACTGGCACAGGCTGCTCAGAGAGGTTGTGGCATCTCCAGCCTTCGAGATGCTAAAAACCTGACTGGACATGGCCCTCAGCAACCTACTCTGGTTGACTCTGCTCTGAGCAGAAGGTTGGACTAGATAATCTCCAGAGGTGCCTTCACACCACTCTGTGATTCTATGAAAATTATTCCAACTCATGGCATCTACATTTACTCTAGTAAACTTTCTTATATCTTTTCTTTCTTTTTATAGCTTTTCCGTAATCTTAAGGAATGTGCCACATCTCTAGCATAACATTTCAAGAAATTGTTCTCATTTCAAGGACTTTTTAAATTAACTTAAACTGTCCTTCCCATACAAATTCTCATAAATAACAAATATGAAAAAATCATCTGATATTTAAGAGATTTGCCACATGTCAGAAAAATTATGTAAAAGGAGCTTGGACTTTTGTTTGCAAATCTGAATATATCTAAATGTTAAAGTCTTGTATCTGAATAGTTGTACTATACAAGTTAATCTTATATGGTCTTTGTACAGGTCTTTATCTTGAAACCCTTGCTCAAGTGATAGAAATTTCCTCTAACTAATGATTAAAAAGAAAGAACTTTGAAGATGTATTGCTATATTGTGTAAATGTGAAATATTTACTATGCATGTGGAGCATGGATATCATACTCTGACCTAATTCTTGCCTACAAGTACACCATGAACCTATTGAAAAATGGGAATTTTATCTCTTGATCTCCAACTCTGTCTAATTAGGACATAAGGCTTGTTTTCAATAATAAGAAAACATTCCATAGGAGAAAAATTTTTTTTTTGTTTTGTTTTCATATGTGAAGTTAAACCTGTAAAATACCCCTGCAAAAAAGTTAAGCACTAAATTAAAATTAGAGTTCCCGTGTCAAAAAACTCTCAAACAGCATCTTCATAATATTGTACTAAGTGGAAGATGAATAAGCAATATTCCCAGTACTAGGAAAATATGGCTTAGAGTTTTTGTCTTTGAAACACAGCAAAGTATTTGGCTAAAAATCCAGTCAAGTAAATAATGCATCAATAATGTTTGCAATGCTTCCTTAGGTTACTTATGCAAAACAAACAAGAGGTTTACTTAACGTAGGCATAACTATTCCCCCTATTAGTTTTGATCAATTGCTTTGTGGTCATGTTCATTAGACAGCCTAATCTGAACCGCAATTAGATTTTATCCTTTTAAAAGACAAAGCAGAATCCCAAGCCATTAATTAAAGGGTCTGACTACAGTTGGTTACAAGATGGATGTTGCATACCCTTTACTGATGACTCAACTCAGCAAAACAGAGCACTTCGGTTTTAAGAGGCAAATACTCCAGCAGTAATTGAATGCAAACTTTTGCTTTGGTGCCGATGGAGAAAAGGAAATCATTTCACATGTGGGTTCCTGAAGACGTGAAATCCTAATGAGAACCACATGAATAAGCTAGATTTAGATAGGGCAAACTGCAAGTATGATTAAAATGCGAAATAGGGGAGGCTGATTAATATATGTTCCTGCACCACTTATCTGCTGTATTCTTTCTCTCAGACACTGAAAAACATTTACTACTTAGTCTTCAGACCCGCTGTATCTAATGCTGCAGCATCCCAATGGCAAAAGCCAATTTATGGCACCTGAGAAACCAAAAAGTTCATTTCTTTCTTGCTACAACTGAAAACTACAGGTCAGCTAGAACATTAATGTGTGTTTCCAGACAGAAGTTCTACTTCTGCAAATGTAAGAATACTGTCTCAAGGTAAATAAATTCAATCTATTACTTACTGCATGATTCATTACCTCTGCAAATGCTCCCTGATTGCACTCCACGGATGGACGGCAGTATTTCTCAAACTCCCAGGGCTCCTGCAAGGCTCTGAGCTCCAGTGGTAACTGGGGGGACGCACAAAATGGGAGCTGGGAGGTAAAGGTGAAATTTGGATGTGGTAACTAAAGTTTTAAAAAGAGCAACCACGTGGGTAAAGGGATTTTTTTTTAATTAAAGGGAAAAAATTCAGGAATTTTTTTAATTGCAGGATTTGCTGAGGCTTTCATCTGGTGTTTATTTGTGTGTCTTTCCTTTTCCATGAGTTTGGAATAATAAGACTATTACCTAGAAGCTTTAAAAGAAGAAGAAAAAGCTGCTCATTGCCAGTGGAAGAAAAATATATTGCAGACCTCGGCAATAAGGGCCTGCAAATCTACCAGTCATCTCAGCGTGTAGCCAGAGTTGCTAACTCAGCTATAAGAGAGCCAAAGCACACAGAGAGACTTTTTTTAATTAGCTTATTGTCCATTATTAATAGGAAATGCACAGAAAATAAAAAATACAAACTGTAGATAAACACAAAAGCCTATTTTTAGTCTGTGAGTTATATGAGAAGAAGGTACATTGCATCCATAGGAGGTTATCTCCCATTTCTCTGATGTTGGCCTCATAAGTCTACCTACACAGCTGTCTGGGAGGGTATTATCTGCCAGAAACGTCCTCTCACACTACGGCATCGTACTCTTGCACTAGGCTGAGGGGATGGCAAAGAAGAGCCTTGCAGTTAACTTGAGGAAGGTTTGTCTGGCGTACATGTCCTCTAGGATGAGATTGAAAAAGAAAAAAGAGTTGCATTCTCCCATAATAACCAAACTGAGCAAAAATGTCCAAGGACAATATGGGACCACCATCAAGAAAAGCCACAAAACTAAATACAAAATTGAAAGACCAAGGACAGGCTTTGCTTCAGAGCAACATTACTAGCACAGGGAGTCAGAGTTTAATAAATAATAATTTTTTCTTCTTGTAATGATTTTCATATATATATTCATAGCCCATTGAAAATCCTAGACATCAAACCTCTGGATCGGATATTTCTGCTAGAGAGCAAAACCCTGAGCTGAAAGCAGTGGGGCAAATTGTCATCTTCATTAGGTTTCCTTTGCTGTGTGTTTTCAGCAGCCAACTGGCAGAGGAGATTATGCCCAGATTTGTATGCAATACATGATTAAAGGTAGGAAATTCATCCACGCACAGGAGGAAAAAAGGAAGAATGTTCCTAGTCTTGTTGGTTGTGGGGACTCTGCAGAGTTTGCAACAAAGTAGTGAATTTTTTTGATAAACAGCTTTCTCACTGAAAAACGTTTAAATCAAGATGTGGAAAAGGATCTGTATTTTAGCTTAAAAAAGAAAAAAAAATTTACACAAATAGCACAAAACTTCCAATGTTAATATTCTAAGAAAAGGCCATGCTGGATTTTCAGTTTAAAATTACTTCTGTACTGACATTTAAGTTACTTAAAACACAGAAGTCAGAAGAAAAATGAAATGTTTGAAACCACAGAAATGACAATTTCACCCAGATTATTGCTTCATGAAAATTCTCAATAATTGATTTCTGATATTGGCATGATTTAAATTTTCAACATTTCTGAATATTTGTAGGACAAAAAATGAGTCTTCTTTATCCATTAAGTCTTTTGAATGTAATAATAAAGACAATTATAGGGGTGCTCTGCCTGTGATTAAATATATTCCCTAGAGTAACTACATCCTACCTTAAAAGTAAGAAAATTAAGCATTTGATCAAATAATCGTTGAATTCAATGAGCATTTCCCCATTGATTTTAGTGGGTTATATATCACGCACAACATGAAGGCCTTCACTTTTCAGAAATGCAGATGTATAGTTACGTGTTTAAACACTCATAGGCAACTAACTGCAAACTACTCCACATGTGTACAGATTGTCCTTCCAGTCTTGCAGACTTTGACAAATATTTGAAGATGATATGCATGTATGTATGCCTATCATTCATATGGATGGAAAGGAACGTAAAATATTTATGTATTTTGGACTGCATCTTCAGACCAAGAATGCTTTTCTACCCTCAAAGGAACGCCAAAAAACCCACCACAGACCGGTAGCAGCCTAGATTCATTTGGGTTTTTTGATATATTGCTGCCTACCTGCTCATTAGACAACTTTCCTCTTCCTAATTTATCACTTTAACATCAGATTTAGCACAAAGAACCAGCTTGCACAAGGTAAAAAAATAAATAAATTATAAATTATACTGACCAGTTCACATTAGTGTGAGTGTTAGCAACACCAAGGTGTTTCTATTTATCACCATTTGCTTTGATGGGACACCATTCATTTCATTTATCATTTCATTCCTTTCAATTATTTCTTCTTGGGAAGAAGTACAATCAGCATTATTTAGTTAGGATTGTGTTTGCCCAACAGGTTTTGTAAAGTCCATTAAAAGGAAACAGTTGCAAGATATTTGTGCATTGGGTCTAGAGGTTTCCTCCAATATCTGACTATTTTGTGATTTAAAAACTTCTTTTTTTTATTGTTACAGGAAGCCACCGTAGATTTACACATTTAAGATCAAAAAGAGTGTAGCAAAATCATATGAATATTTTATTTCCAATTTCAAGATAACACAATTCTGCCTAGAATAGCTGCCAGTTTGATAATCTTCTTCTACCAAGGAATATTGCTGCGTACCTGACTTTTCAGGTTGGTTTTTTCAGGGGTTGGGGATTGTGTTGTTTGGGGTTTTTTTTCTCAATTTTGGAATCCTCATCAAAGATGTGGGACACATGATTCTAAACATGATGTAAGAATGACAAATTTAGCCCGAGTGTTGCACAGCCTGCTTAGGTGCACTGAGTCATTATAGGCAGTAAGTCCACCAACCTCTCACACCTCTCCTTCCCCTGCTGTCATCTTTCCAAAGAAAAGACTGAGATAGATGCATATATCCAAAGGACAACTTAGTTGTGTGTACCTAAGTTCAGGGAGGGCTCTTGGACTGTAAATCCCAAGGCAGTTCTCTCAGGATTTCTGCATTACTCCCTGCCGACCAGCTGGACACATTGGGCATCATGAATTTAATCCTGGAGCGATTAACCTCCAATTTGCTCTAGAAGTTGCATTGCTGGACCCTGACTTCTTAGGCAATAGCAACCATCTGTTGTACCAGCTCCTGTACCTCAGCCCCTTTGTGAATTTGAGCCTTACTCTTTAAGTATCAGAGGATGCAATATGGTGAATAAATACAGAAACGGTGCCCAGGAGGATGAGGTAACAGTCAAATGTCAGATGTAAATTTACAAGTGTGAGTTGGTACATCGCTAATGAGTTGCTCTTACTTTCAGTGACAAATTCCTCTGCTATTTCTGGTTTCTCATGTGACTCTGACTTCTCATGCCCCAGTCCTGGGGAAGAGAAGGAGATCTGCCCCTGAGAGTTGATGCTGACACCAAGGAAACAGTAAGTTTGAAGGTCCAGAACAAATTCCAGTAAGGCAACAAGGATATTACTCGTTTCTCATTTACTCATTTACACTTGGAGGAAGAGGACTCTGACTTCTATGAGACTTCTAACCATTCTTCTCTCAAATTTTTCATTTGGCTCCTCCTTTATAGGGGATGGACAGGGTCTCTCCAGGTGCCATTTTCAGGTTGCCAGTTGATCACTTGGTAATCCCTGCCACTGAAGACCCCTCAGTGCTTTGGTTAGCCCCAGCTAAAAATGAAGACAGGAATGCTCATTGGCTTAGTAGGGACTTTGAGAACTGTGGACAACGAGCACTGTGTTTAACACTACTTCCCGAGACACACACCACCCCGTTAGCTTCACAAACCTCTGACTTTCTCTGGGTAGCAAGGAGAGATGGAGAAAACAATCGTGTTCAGTTTTAAGAAATAAAAGCAATTTTCAACAGCTTTTTTAAAGGAGGAATTGCATAAAGGTGCCCCTAAAGTTAGAAGTCCGTAACTATTCCTGCCCCCCCCCACAACAGTCACACAACCCCACTGACTATGTCTGTGCTGCAAAAGCTCTGGTAGCTAAGACTGTTTTGATTTGCCTCCAGGACTCCGGTCTCTGAGAAAACACCAACCAAACTCATGGAAAAGAGTATAACCTGACTCCTCTTAGCATCTCTAAATAAGTAGGAAAGTGTTCTGAGTAGAGGTCAGGAATATATCTGCCTCCGTGTTTCATTCATTCGCAAAACCAGGGACTCGGGCACAGCAGGACAGCTGGGCCTCCATCTGTTGTGCAGAGCCGTGTTCTTTTCTGCAAGGTATACAAGAAATAACCAACACTTCATTAGAAAAGAATAATTTGACCTTCACTTTAAAATATGCTTTTAGTCTGCCTAAGAAGCTATAGCTTCAAGTCCTCAGCCTTACCAGCCAGTAGTATGGAGGAGAGAAAATAGTCAAAGGACTATGCAGAGCCTGCCATCACATCCCTGCATGGCCACGAACATCTTAAAGGTTCACATGGAAGCCACAGGCTCTGTGTTTTATTCCCATCTCTGAAATGGTGCTTCCCTAAGCTATAGGAGTGGTGTCAGAACTAAGGCCACTGCAGTATTCTGTGCCTTGCAATGCAAGGAGGACAGGGACGATTTATTAAAAAAACAGGATACAGAGGTAGATTATTCAGCAACAAGGTCCCCTTTGAATAATGGTTTGAAGTTTTGGGAAATGCAGATTCAGGTGCTTTAAGTGATATACAGATATTCAATGATTTTTACAAAAGTGTCTAATCACTTCATAGGCGAACTTAGGTGCCCCCACCTTATATGCTCCCCAGTCCTTATCTGCAAAATCCCATAAGGATCTGCAGAAGCAGCTTCCTTCCCAAAGAGATACCAGCTCTGTCATGGTTCCATCCTTATACCACTCAAGACAGTCTCCAGGATGCTACTCAGCTCATCACCTGGTCACCCTGCCTGCCTCAAACCTTTGATGTAACGTTCCCAACAGAAAACAAAATCACCCAACTGGTCAAAACTGCTCATGGCTGTGGGGGGGAAAGATAAGAACAAGGAGAAGGCAGAGGCAGATGGATATGGAGAAAAGGTATAGGGATTTTTGTTGATTATACCTGTAAGATTTTCTGAGCTACCTGGCTAGGATGGTGGTACAAACCATGGTTGTGTTAGACAAATAAAATCCATACATTGAGACCTAAGTTTGCGAAAGGGCACAATCTGTCAGACATTCCCCATCGCAGGTAGAGCACAGGCTTCTGACTAAAGTTTTCTTCATAAATACTTTCTTTCTCCAAAGGGCAGCATCTGGGCTTTAGAGTGCTATCATAAAGACTTTCTTTTGGGGTACAAGATGTGCAGCATAGGAGTAGTTTAGACAGTAAACCTGGAAGGGTATTAGACATTCAGGAAAAATACCAAAGTAAAGAACAAGCGCAATTAATAAAACATAAAACATTTGCTCCATAAAAATCTAGAATATCATCATTACTGCTTCAAATTAGTTGAAGAGTAATTACCCCCAAGACGTTCTGGCACCTTCTATAGCTTGCTTGCAAAAGTTTGACAAAGCAGAAAAGACCTGCCAAAGTTAAGGATATCAAAACTCTGTTGGATTAATAAAAGGAAGAGTATTAAAATAAACTATGTGAAATGACAATACAATCAAAATTGGGCAGCGCTAGTTATCTGTGTATGGAGTGTGCGCACATGAGCATTTGAACCACAGTGAAGGTGACCTTGCATAGTCTTATCTGACAGAAAAGCAGATTAAAATTCCAATCTATCTCAAATATTGTCATTACCTACTTTTAATAAACAATACAAACCTAGTGGAAGAATCCAGGTGATTGCTTATGTGAGTAAGTGCTTGGATTGCTGAAATTGCGCTGCCTTTTGCACTGAGGTGATTTAGACAGAGAATGTATTAACCAGTTCTTGGAGCATACAGCTGCTTTGAGAACAGGTTGGAAAAAGTCCTTATGAAGCTTTACTTCAAAGAAGGTCTCCTTACGAGATTGGTAACATGGGATCCAATATCGTAAATATTTCCACCTTTTATCTGTGATAAGAAGAACACTTCTATACCCCAGACGTGTAAAGGCAGCAGAAAAGTCAATGTTAAGATTGTCTTTTAAAAGGCATATTCCTCCTCTGCCCAGACCGGGTGGGACTTACTGGAGCCAGCAAGTGCATGACCCAGGGAGGGGCAAAGGTGGTGATCCTCACAGCCCTTCGGTGCACTGAGTGAGTGTCAGGACTAGCAGAGGAACAGGTATCTCTTCCTTGGCCAGGAAGAAAAGGAGTGGGGGAGGAGGATGTGCTGAGGGTGTGTGGAGAGAGTGAAAGGAAAGAAAGATGGGCTGCTGGATGCCCTTCCCTCCCACCAGATCCTGAGAAGAATGCTGTGCTCTACACTGTGCTAAAACATGACATTTAGACTTAAGCAGTTTAAACAGTCCCCCGAGCTATGTTGTGGGTGCAGAACAGCTGTATGTATAATTAAGTAAAGCTAATTACAATAAATTAAGTTAACTAGAAAATCAGTCAGAGTTTTTATTCCTAAAAGTTCTGTTGTTGTTGCCAGAGTTGAAACTGCTGCAGGGCAAGATGTTGGGCCACTGCAGATTGTCAGAGATCTATTCACTTAGTTTTATTTTTAAATCAAAATTTGTAACTGGAAAATGTTGGAGTTAATGGGGAGGGTGTTCATGTGCCTGAATTTTAACTCTGAATTTAGAAACTACATGAGGAGGCTGATCTCTTCAGGATAATTGCAGAGCTGAGGTACATGCCTTCTCTTTCTCTTGGCTACAGAAGACTTCTTGAGTGCTCAAGTTGGCACCAGAATATGGTGTGAACGTTTCCTTTGCCCATCTACCCAGCCATGCCTGCACAGCTCTACTGTAAAACTGTAACAGGTGCAAAAACTTTTGGTCTAGCTCAGCTTTTAAACATGACATACAGTCCAGTGAAAATGTGGTCCCGCTCCATGAAAGTCAGCAAAGTTATACAAATGTGCTGTTAGTCACTCCTGTCAGAGAGGGGGGTTTGCCTACCCATTTACTGAGATTCCTGCTTCAAATGTGCCAGTGGAAAAGACATAACGTGCCAGGAGAAAGCCCGATCCTGTTGTAACTGGTGGAGAATGTAAGCGAACATAATGCAACCGGGTGAACAGTAGATACTTTGGGTTTACGGTGGCATTGCTACCTTGAGGATCAACTCCAGGGAGAAGAGCATACAGTATTGGCTACAAATATTTTATGGAGAAAAGTGTTGAGCAGATTTTGGTTCTAGCTGAGGTGATGTGTGAGGCACAAATATCTGGAGTCGGGGCAAACACACTGGGAAAGTGTCGTTGTAGTTTGCCGTTTTCTTATACTCTTCCCAGAACATCTGCTGCTGTCCACTCTCAGAAACAGGGTACTGGGCTGGAAGGATTTTTGATCTCACCTTATACAAGCATGACGATAGCACAGTCTGCTCCTTCAGTTGCAGGGTGTATTCAGGAAGGAACAAATTGTGGTTCAGCTGGCACACAGCAAAGAGATGCCAAAGGCTGTGAGAATTCCTCCTGTGTCTCAGTGCTGGATGCTGGAGTTAAAGACCAGATTGTGAGAGGGAGAGCAATCTTTCTTTGCAGAGTAATGACTTTACTTTGTGCAAGGAGAAAGGAATTAGCTTGGCAGGAGCTTTGATTTTGCCTTCTCCCCACAACAAGGCAGTTCCCTGTGCTGGAGAACACAGACTGCTCTGTGCTTCACTGCCTCAAAGTGCTTGCTTTTCTCCAAGCAGCGCAAAAAGTTGTCCCTCCATTGCCCAAAATTGTGGCAAAACCTGGCATGAGTCTTCTAGCAGCAAAAATACCATTGAAAACTACATGTAATTCATCTGTATTTGCCTTAGTGGATAAGAAGGGATGTCACCACAGTAAAGATTTTTTAGAATAGAAATGAGTCAGTAACTATCTTTAAAGGACTTGGTTTAAGGGTAGGCGTAATGCAATCCACACAGGCTGTGAAATTATTCTCATCAAGAGGCTTTAAGGAATGTTTCTTGGAACCAAGGTGAATTAAAGTTTGACCTTCTTTTTAATATTTTCTTTCTTGACACTTTCTCTTATATATACACTTGTTTTCAGGTTTCAGGAATGAGCTGCATTGATCCTGTTTTTGGAGATCAGTCATAGTGGTAAACAGCAAGTCTCTGTGATTTATGGCTGGGCTTGCTGATAGTACCTTTGAGATGTCTGAGCACCTGCAGCTGAAGATCCAGCTTTAGGAAGCAGGACCTTAAGCCTTTCAGGTAGAGCTTTCCCAGCTGTGCTCATTTGTGAGATGAAAACAAATCCAATGAGACAGTGGTTATTACCAGTGATACTGATCACTGTTTAGCCCATGAGAAATAGATTTTTCTGGTTTTATAATATTCTTCAATGCCCCCTTCCCTTATGCCATCCTTGATCAGCCCTTCAATAAAAGCTAAACATGCAGGATTTCTAATAACACCAATAACAACGAAGGGAGAGTGTCAGGAACTGCTATGCATGTCATAGATTTGACAAAATTAGTAAAAAATGTTTTAGCTGGTGAAGTATTCAGACCAGTCAAAAGTGGTTTTGTTGTTGTTGTTGTATTGACTCACAATGTGATTTCATACCAGTTTACCCAAGAACACAGCTACTGTGTGCAAGTCCTGGTTAGTCATTCTAAATGGCAGCAATACAAAGTAAAACTGTATTTGCGAACACTAAGTTTAATTCATACGTTTGCTTGCCATTAAATTTAATGAAAACAACGGTAGCGTACAACACCCTCATGGCATAGCCGTGCACACACCATTATCTTTTATTTACATACGACAATGATGGATATAAAGGCATCCTATGGTACAGATAAACCTGCCAGTGACAGCAAAGACTGAGTCAGGAAAGACTCTCCTTAAACTCCAAGCTTTAAATTCATCTATTTTCGCTGCAAACTAAAAGTAATGCAAAGATAAATTTGGCTACACCGGGCTCGATGTTGCCATGATATTGATAGAAAGGGCTGTGCTACACTGCAGCTTCACTTCTGTCTGCACAGCATGGAGCAGAGTGCTAAGGGGGAAGTCTACCACCCTCTGAGCCACTGCTAAATCTGCCCTTTGGTACTGATGGAAAATTTCAGCATGTCTGAGATTCATAAACTGATTTGTAACATTACATCCTTTGAAACGAACACAGCAGCAGAAGCTAACAATTGTGGGGAAAACCCTGCAGGTAAATGGCACATCTGTATTGATCAAGAACCACTTAATAAGGCATTGAAAACATGTCACTATTCATTAGTGGTGATTGAAGGCACAAATTTTTAAGGCCAGGAGGAATCATTATGATTTGATAATCTGACCTCCTGTACAACATGGGCCAGAGGAGTCCTCTAGCATAAGGCCAACAGCCGTGTTTCAACTAGCGTGTATGTTCTAGGAAATAAAGTATAAACTTAATTTTTAAAAAACCTTTCAAAGAAGAGCCATCTCAGCCCTTCTTAATGTGTTCCAATTGCTAATCACACTGAGCAGTAATCTGTACTCTACTACTCTTACTGACCTCTACTAATCAGTTCATAGACATTAGGAATAAGATTCAACCAACTTTGGACACCTTCAGCAGAGGTTCTGCAACTGTACTAGTCACACTAGGTGCCTTTCAGAGACAGTGGAGCAAATAGAAACTTTAAGGGAGTGATTCATCTAACACATTTTAGACATCTACTTTAGACTGAGATGAATATGCTTTACAATTCACTGAGAGTATTGCTCAGACCTGTATCAACATACAGAGCTTCTAGATGGACCAGCTCAGATACAGCCATCTATATTTAGCCGGACGAATCCCACCATCATGCATGCTTTTTTTCTGCTGAAGAGTTGGGCCTTTCCCAGTTACATCCCTTTGGACTATGAGCACACTATCCCTTGGCCCTGCCCTTGTTAAAAGAGAACAGAATCCCTTGGTATTTGACTTCTTTCCTAATGCTTTAAACCATACTTACAGTCTTCACATTTTCAGTTTCCTCTTGGCTGGACACACTATTAGAGCGCTGGTCATATATCATGATGGTAAATACAGCAGTAGTAGGAAAAACAACATATGAATAGCTGTGCTAGGTCAGACCCAAGCTCTATCTAGGTGAATGTCTTGGATTAGACAGTGGTACTGGATGATTTGGGGAAAGTTTAAAAAAGGAAAGAAGTGAGTGATGGTTGCTGGACTCCTCTACCAGCCTCCAGCTTTATGACAAATGCAGATACCCCTGTGCTCAAGAGTGGTCCATGGAAGGCACTTACAAGAACTTGTCTCAGTAGTGTAAGATTTTCGTATCCGTAATATTGTATGCTAATGAGTTTAGCAGTTCAAATATGGATAATTTAAAATGATAATCCCTTTTGTTTGCCACACTCTGTTTTCCTATCCTGTCTTCTAGGTTTTGTATCAGAAGAGACAGTGAAAAAATATTCCCTAGTATAAACTCCTTACTTGAGATCATCCTGTTCATCTACATTAGCTCTTCTCACCACAGCACTGAGCAGCAGATCATCTGCCCCAAACTCCAAGATATTTTTCCAAATTTCTGTTTCTAGGGATGTTTTTTAATGCAGTAGTCTTCGCCCGTGACATTTGGGCTTGAACTGGACATATCTGTTTGTTTTGTTGACACCAGCAAATTTGTTTGTTGTTTCTCTCATGATTTTGTGGATATTTGCAAGCTTTACTAGGGTTTTTTTTTCCAAATAATTTGATAATAATGAAAGTGCTAGACAGCACAGGGTCAAGAATCATATTTTGTAGAACCACTATGAGAACTAGAATAGCTTTACCATTATTTTCTATTTATAATTACAATTCATGATACTTCAATATTTAACTGATACTAAATGCATTTTATGTGGGCTGCATTGATGTGTGTGTATGTGTTGCTCTGGTATATTTTACTCATCAAAACCTTGTGCTGTATCAAATTACAGTTAAACCATGTAGCATTATCTAACAAACCCACAGTCTCAAGAGGAACCACCAAGAGACAAGACCTGTTCTCTTTGCATCCCCGCTGCTGGAGGAGGGAAATTCCTTAGTGCTGTTTACTGTTTTGTAAACAGAAGTATAGTCAAGTGCCCTCTTAAAAGTGATTATGAATGAGTAAAAGCTTTCTAAGATCTTCTTGTTTTTTACTGACATATTCATCCTTCTCAAGTAAGACCCTGGGGGCAAAAGAAACAATTCAGAGGCTATATTTAGACTACAAATTAAGCAGAGCCTGCAGTTTAGATGAGGTTCAAATAAACTGTTCCTTACTGGTCTGTGTGCCTAGGATTTTTCCAGGGACAGAGGAGGTGGTGTGGTGCGAGCCGAGACGTCAGTACCTGGCAGGATAGAAGTAACTGGAGCAAACATATAGGAGCAACTGAAGCCTGTGAGTGGGGAACTTGCTTTGAAACCTGAGGTACCAGCCAGCAGAGATGCATTTATTTAAAAAAAACAAACCAAAACAAAACAATGAAGTATCCAGATTTGGAAACGTGCAAAGATGGGAAGCATGAACAGCCATGGATGAAAATGCTTTGGTTGAGAAGAATTTGGGACCAGCAGTAGAGTCCATCCTCAACCCACCAGTGTCTTTTCAGAGAGACGTCAGGTTGTAGGAGACTGTACGCAATCAGATATCCGTCTTTCCTCAGCACGTTTGTCCACAGAGCAGAATAAAAATGTTTCTTTTTATCTCACCAGAAATGGTGCTGCTGCCTTGCTCAGAGGACGTTGCCACAGCTCAGTTTGGCATGGTGCTGTCCTGGTGGAGGGGTGGTCCTTGTGCCGTGGGACCAGGTTGCAGCACAGGTTTGCTGGGTGTTATAGAAGCTGCAGCACCCGTGGGAGTCCTGCCACCATGACTGTGGCTGTGACTCTGCCCTTTGTGATTTCCCATTTTTCATTATATTTGAATCTCACTTGTGCTGCTGATCTCTGGTCTGTGGCGCTTGTAATTGTAGAAACGTCTTCTGTGTTCTTTCCCTGACTTGCCTCTCAGTCAGATCACACAAAACAAATTTCTGAAGGAGAAAATAGGGCTTTCAGCCTATGCAACATAGCCAAAAATAGTTAACTCTTAAATGTTATTTACAATTTTATCTTCTTCCTCCTGGAGGTAGAAACGCTGCTGGCATCCTCCGTGGGGAAGATGCTTGCCAGAGGGTGGAATGCATGAAAAAGGATAATCTCCTGAATCATCCTATGAAGGCGGCCGCACTATGGAGGAGGAATGGAGCGACCTCTCTGCTTCTTCCCCGTTTCGCTCCATCTGGAGTTGGGTGTTGAACACAGGGAGTGGGAGGCAAAGGGGAGGCACATGGGGCGATTTGTACATCCCACTCGCCACATCTGAGGACACCAGCCCACTTGCACAGGCTTGCCCGCTCTTCTTTAGGCTGTTCTTTCATATATTAAGGAAGACCAGGTAGCTATACCAAAGCAGGCCTTCTACATTCAAGGTAAACCAGTTATTTTCTTTTTTTATAATTTCAAACAAGAAATTATAGTTTTATATTTTCTAACACACTTTTGCTCTGGGTGCAAAACATAAGCACAAACCCCGGATTCTGCTCAAGGCCTCAGAAGCGAGGTGTCGATCTTTATACAGATCTCCTATAAAAGTTTATTTTGATTGCCTATGAAGATGAAGAAAAGGTAAAGGTTTCAGGATATTTGAGGTAGAAAGGGGACATGCCTGGCGCTGTGGAAGCAGTACCAATGAGAAAGTCATATCATTCTTGCTACATGCAGCTATTCCATAAAAAAAACATGACTTGGCTCACCAATGCTCAAACACCAACCGGAATCTCTTACACTACCAGAGATAAGAAGGGCTCATAGTGATGGAGAAGTCACCACACAGTTAAAGAACAGAACCTGCCACCACCTGGTTTTCATTTTTACACTATGAATAAAAGGATTTTCTCAAGGTAACCAGACAACCATAAATCCTTATTGTAATGTGACGTTCCATTGCACTAAAAGATGACATTAAAGTGCCCTCTGATTATATAATCTTAATATTTCAATTGATTAAAGAGTACCTGTATGTAAGTATATAAGTATAGGAATAAAAAGAAGAAGAAAAGGATAGAATAAAAAAGGTTTATCATTAAAACATGATTTAGGCAGTCATCAGAACAGCTAAATAAAATTACATATGAGCAATGTCATTTAAGGTTTAGTCAGAATTTTGCAATCTAAATGTGTCAGTGATCTGAGAGATCAGTTTCTACTGACACTACTGTCCCCTGAAGATGCTTTGCACTGTGGTCCAGGGTGACATTTTCCCTGGCTTTAGCTGTTCACCAGCACAAATACAACTTAATCCACTGCCTTTGAATTGCCATAGATATGTATGGAGACATCTATATCTTTTTTAAATTTAGCAGCTCTATGTCTGATAAAAATTTGGTATTGGAACTGCTGCACTGAAAACCCAGAAAAAAATCCTGTGGAGCTGTAGGTCCGTGGTCCATGGAGGTCCATTACTGCCCTCAAATCGGTCAACTCCAGAGTAGCACGGAGTGAAATGCCTCGTGACAAAGAGCACCTGAGCTGACCAATAACTAACTTGACATCCAGTTTGTTTGGTCTTTGTATTACCACTGAGAAAGGATAAAGCCTCGTGTCTGCCTGTGCAGGGTGAATATGAATTATCATAGTATTTACTATTGGTATGGTAGCACTATGTACACACCTCAAGACAAAGCTGAATAGATCTGCATCTCTATGGAATATGAGGTTATACAGATGGCTGACACAACGGCTTCTGCAGGATTTGAAATAGTATAAATATGAAAACTGACTTTGAATCAAAATGATCTTATTAAATAAGCATTCATGTCAATGGCATGGACAACACATTGTTTATTTTATCAGACATATCCACTTAGCGCACTAGTTCAACAAAGCATTGTATGTTGATTTGACAAAGATACTATCAAATCATGTTGAGTGACTGCTGGTGGTAGCACTGCAGACCTTAATTTATATTCTGGAACTATGCCCTCTCTGCCATCTTGGATCTTCCTATAAAATCTTATAAGATGCACAAAAAAAATCTATTCCGCATTTTTCAGATTTATGACTCTCAAATGAAAGAAGGAACAGAAATAATCTTTCCATTTGTCAGCCTGTCATCTACATGGAACAGACACAGCTGCTGCTGCTGCAAGAAAATTCTATTACAGGTGCAAAATGGACGTTTTCTTCACAAATATTTTTGTTGTTAATTTAGCATAAAGATCTACAAAATGTTAAGGCAGTAGAATACTCATTTCATCTTATGACCAAAAAGACAAATCATAATTCACTTCAGCTTTTGACTTTGTTATTTTGTGCAGCTGAAAAGCTAGCAAATTCTGTGTAATGCTCAGAACTGTATGTGCCTGGTTTTGAGAAAAGTAATACGTGAAGTTACTCCTTCACTTCAGTCTTCCACCAAGGAGCTAATGATGGGAGTCACTATAAGGTCCCTTGAAAGTATCACAGAAAGAAGGTCACTCGCTCCAGTAGCCTTGCTCACTTATCTCCTCAGTCTGTTAGAGCTGAGCACTATCTCCAGACTAGAGATAACTAAGAATGAGTTAATCTTTTTTTACAGAAGCACATGTTGCTGAGGAAATACATGCAACTGTGAAATTTCATCAGTAAGCATCAGTTTGATGGTAATATGGAAAACTGTCTGAAATAAGAAAAAAAGAAAATTTAAATAAGAATAGAATTAATATAAATTAAAAACCTTAGAGAAAAAGAATAAAAACCCTCACTGCAGTAGCACACACTGTCTCTGTATCCCGTCCCAAGCATTTCCGCAGGAGACTGATGAGAACTTGGAGACTGCAATTTGACTGGGAGTGTGCAAGGTTCAAAGAGTGCTTTGCTATGTGCTTCCCTTTGAACTATCCCCTCCCTGGGAGGAAGCAGCCATCTCATCCTTATACAGCAGGTCATCCTGAACTCCACTTAACACAGGACTTGCCCATTGCTCCCTGCCCTGCTCTAGTGTATGCAGACCCTACCCTACTTTCTCTTGTTCTCCTGACTCCCCTGAAACTATTTCTCTTCCTCAAATTTGCATGGGTTCCCTTCTCCGCCTCCTTTCCCTCTTCCTCCTCGTGTCCCATCGTTAACCTGAAGGCTCCTGAGAGAAGGGTTTGCTGGCACCTTGCAAAGGGATGCCTTGCTGGCCCCCACCTTCCCGCCTTCTCCCCCTCCTCTCCCTCTCCAAAGGATCTCATGAGATAATTGGAGGAGGGTAGAGAATTGGAACCTACTAAATACCAGCTGGAAAGAGAATCAAAGTGCTAAACCTAACTAAGCTGGGAAAACAAGCTGTTTCCTACCCTAGAAGTGTTCAAGAACAAATATATGAAATAAATGTCAAGCATTTGTAGTGATCTGCCAATGCAGGTGCAGCATCATATGACTGAAAAAATAATAAAACTAATACTTGTGAGCCTCTTATATTCAAGAAAAGAGAGAAGGTTTGAAAATACAAAATCAGCCATATACCTGTGAGTCTGATCTGTCCACGTGCATGGTTTCAGTGAGAATTTCAAATGAAAGAAAAATCAGATTTAACTATAAATGGCCAGTGGGCTAAAATGCAAACTGAGATTATTGAACTAGATTAACCACATATTTTGAGAAAGTAACTGTTTCTTAAAGTGTAGAAGAACTAGTCTGTCTGTATTTCAGTAAGGAATTTAGCATGATGCCACCTAAGTAATATTTCTGTGTAGTGTAAAACAAAGTTCTGAGAGCTGATCTCAGGAAAACAAAGTGTCCATTTTACAGTCTCAAAGCAGACTGTGTTTCAGAATCAGAGATCCTATACAGCAAACAGATTCCAGCACGGAAGCGTGATGTTTGCTTTATTTTGAAAGTCATAGACTTCATGCAAATACTTGCAACAAAAAAATACTTAACACTGCTAGGATAATATAAAAATCTGCTGTGTTCAGAATTTAGAGATGTTCTGCAGCTGATGTAGTTAATGACATATTATAGACTGGTTGGACAATTCTTTCATATTCTCCCTTCTTACAAATAAAATATTTTTTATTTTTATAAAATCAATTTTTTTCTTACATTCATTAGGATGCAAGGAACAGAAAAAAAGGAAGAAACAGAACCTGTACTCTTTTACTTCTGCAATGATGACATGAGTAAAGCTCTAATTTTCTCAGAAAAGTTATTTTGAAGTTTTGAGAATAGAGCACTAGATAATTCAGCATTTTTATTCTGAGACTATTATGTTTATCTTTTGGTTTTAGTGGAGTTGGCATGCTCATAAATCCCACCTTCCTCTGGCTCTTATTTCTGTCTGGTAAATTATTTTTTTATTCACAAGCCGATAAAAGGTCACTGGAAAGAGGAATATAATATTCACTCTCATAAAATAAAGTTAAAGAGTATTTAGCATTTATATCTTTCCAGGGCGGTAAACAAAATATGGTTTATTTGACTCAATGAAGACCTATGATACTGAAAGAGATAAATCTAATGACTTGTTTTAACAGAGTAAGATAAATCTTTCAAGACAAATCTTCAATAATGCCATGTTGTTCCTATGGAAGCCCACTACACAATTATACATAGGTGCTCATAGAAAGAGCAGCACTTTGGATTTTACCTGCCAGAATTATTTATGACATGCGCAAGTGGATTTCTTAACCACTTCTGGAAGTACAGCACAATTCTAAGTTGCTAGTCTATTAAATTATAAAAGTGAAACATCACTTAGTAAAGTTTACTACTAAATTTGACCATAAAATCGCAGGAATAACAGAGATTTTCCATTTTTCATCAAGTTTTGTTTTGACTGAGGGCTGGTTCCTGGGGTGTATTTTTGAGAACTGAAGCAAATTAATTTCTTTTGAAAGGCAAATTTAATTCTGCTTAGTAGGAAAATTTAATTCTGTTTGAGGTACCTGGTTTAAAAAACTGATATATCAACTAACCAATTAAATGTACATAAGTGTATACCACAGCCAGAATAAGCCAGAATTTTTTAGTGCAATATTGTATGTGATAACACAGTAAAAGAATGCATAATAAAGTATGCTTTGCATTTTGCAAGTACAATATTCACTTTCATAGTCTTTTTTATGTGATTTTTTCTTTTAATGCAACCTAGAAAAATGGGAGTTCTGCCAGAGAATCATACTGGCCCCACATAGTTCCTTAGCAAGGAGGAGAATTTTATGTTCACAGCCCAGATTTTTCCTGGTTGAGCTCATGGATTAATTGTGATCTTTTATGTGGGCATCTAACAGAAAAAGAAATTCCAAGTTATTCTTCCAGCGGGGTGTCAAAATAAGATTTTCTTCTAAATGTGGACTCAGCTTCAGATTTTAGAAGGGAAGGTGAAGTTAGACATCCTTCTGTATCTGCCCTATGGCTTCTATCCACTTCTCCTCATCTTAGCTCCCATCAGTCTCAGCCTATTCAGCCCATGCTCTTTGCAAACCTCAGTTCACTTCATTAATCTACATTTTGCATAAGTAACAGCAGTGGAGGCACTCATTTCTCAAAAACTTTTTATTCTTACTTTTGCTGTCAAGCTGCTGTCCCACCATGGGAGGGAACTATTGCAAGGAAAGTCCTCCCCTGGCAGCAGCTCCAGACAGCATAAGGCCAGTCATATGGCCAAGAGAGGGATGTGGGTGGGTGTTATTTGCCCAGCGCACAGGAGCTGTGCAGCCACTCAGCATGCTCCATTAAAGTAGAATTTTCACAGAAAATGTTGTTGGTGTCCTAAAAAAATTATCTTGCAAAGTGAATATTTAATTAACTGTTCTTTGGGAAACTTGGGTCGAAATAACTGGCCCATGTTGACACCTGGTAGACCTTTACATTTCAAGATTACAATGAAAAAACTTAAGTAGCTTTTTAAATTTTGGGCAACAATTTCCTTATTCTTATGATTGTTCTCAGAAGTAACTGAAATATTTTTATTGAAAAGGAAGGAAGGAAGGAAGGAAGGAAGGAAGGAAGGAAGGAAGGAAGGAAGTTAGTTTTGAGAGAAATTATGGAATCTGCAGTTTATGCCTGATAAAGAACTGGAGTTTCACAGGCAATTGAAACCAGAAGTTCATTCTAATGAGAAAGAACCTGAAGTACAGGTATTATCATTAACTTTGCCTAAATGGTTCTCATTTTCAGCCAAAGGCTCCTAAGCAATTTCAGTTCTGGGAGATGGGGAAATGGAAAAAGGAAAAGAACAAAGCCTGTTACCTAAAGCTAGGAATCTAAACAAAACTGATTGGGTTTTCCCTTACAGTTTAGTTTCCAGCATTCCCACTGGAGTTAGAGAAAGCTTCAGGCACTCAGTATCCCTTACAACCCAGCTTTTTTGTTTAGGTGTTTAGGTACCTAAGTTCAAGCAGAAGACGATGCTGTTGGTTTTTTCCAGTAAATAAGCCTTAATCCTTACATAGTTTTTCTCTCACTGTGATTCACCAGGCAAATCTGCTTTGTAAGAAGACCAACGGATTCAACAGAACCAAGCTGTACTTCCAGTGCTCTAGAAACCACTGAAAACAAGACCTTCAGAGGTCTTCTACTCCATTCCCTGCCTCAAGGCAGCAGCACCTACACCTGGACCATCTCCAACAGATGAACTTACTGCTTTATGCTAATGGTGTCTTAAAGAAAGTGGGGAAATGGTCCCAATAAACAATCAGGAAATAAGAAAAGTGCTTATTCTTTTGCACAGTAGTTTTGATAATCAAGTTACTTGTGTTGACTACCATTTCTCTACTATCCCATTACTTAGATACTAGAACTATTTTAAAAAGTAATACAAGCAAGATTTGGACAAATCTGAAAGAGTCCTTGTGCTGGTTTGGAGTTTTCTCACTTTTAATCTTCTGATTCTCTCCTATCCCACGGGGGAGTGAGCGGCTGTGTGGTGTTTAGGTGCTGGCTGGGGTTAAATCACAACAGTCCTTTTCAGCACCCAACGTGGGACTCGAAGGGTATAACGATGGGTTTGACTGGAATGTGTTAGATCGAATTTATAGCTGTTATTGCTGTTTAGCTATTAATCAGCAGGCTTCTGTGCTTGCCCTACTGTATATTAGAGCCTAGTGCTTGTTAGTGGCTGCTTTTTGTTTTCGCTGCTTGCCGTGCTGCTGTACTGCTGATTGACTCTGCCGTGCCTGGGACCATTTTGATAACAGCAATGGCGATGCGCCTGGGCTGGCAGATGGCCGGGGCATCGCTGCTGTTTCTGTGCTGCTGTACTGGACAGGCTGGAACTCCAGTGTGAACTCAAGTCGAAGGGACTGTGACCTGTGGGTGAGTTCATGTGGGAGCAGGACACCCTGAAACATCTGTGGCCATGAATAAGTCCACACCAGAGCAGGCACATCTCAAAGAAGCTGTGGCTGTGGTTATGTCTGTGCCACAGCAAGTACACCTCTGAAGGGATTGTGGCCCAAGGATAAGTCCATGTTGGAGAAGGTACACCTTCAAGCATCAGCGGCTGTACATGAGGTCATGCTGAAGGACCTCAAAGCACGTGGCCATGTAAGCGCATGACAAAGCAGGTACACCCCTGGAGGGACTGCAGCCATGGGTAAGGCCATGTTGGAGCAGGTTTACTTCTGAAGGGACTGTGACTGTGGGTAAGGCCACACTGGAGCAGGTATATCTCTGAAGACATTGTGGCCCATGGAGAAGGTCACAGAGGAACATATGCACCTCAAAGCAACTGTGGCTGTGGATAAGTCTATGCTGCAGCAGGTACACTCCTGAAGAAACTGTGCCACATAGATAAGGCTCCACTTGGAGCAGGTACTCCCCTAAGGGACTGCAGTCTGTGGATAAGTCCAAGACGGAGCAGTGGCAAGGGGGGAGTTCATTGCAAAGTTAAACCCGATGGTCTGGTTCAAAGGGACCAGGGGTGGAGATTGTAATGGAAATACATTTAAATTGTTGTAAACCATGATTTGAGTTGCATATGATAGGAATTACTATAGCAGGAACCACCTGAACCAATGAAGGACAAGCTTTACAAGAAGCAGTGCAAGTGTAGTAGTGACCCAGCCTGAGCTGGCTTTGGTGCCCAGTAACTCCACACAACAGGCAACCTCTCCTGTCCTGAGTGACCATAACAGATGGGGCCCAAAGTCATGGACTAAATGAACTCAATGGACATTTGTGGATATTTTAAAGACATTTCACAGGGGTGGTCCATAGACTAAGGGAGTTATATCTGCATATTATATCAAAGGATGGGAAGAGGGGTGGTGGTTAATGAGAATGTATTGGATAGTGTGGTACCTCAGCACGATGTAAATGGTATAGAATAAAGGGTGAAGAATGTGCTGGTTTTGGCTGGGATGGAGATAATTTTCTTCATAGTAGCTAATATGGGGCTATGTTTCAGATTTGTGCTGAGAACAGTGTTGCTAACACAGGCATGTTTTAGTTACTGCTGAGCAGTGTTTACACAGAGTCAAGGACTTTTCTGTTTCTCACACCACCCCACCAGCGAGTAGACTGGGGTTGCACAAGAAGTTGGGAGGGGACACGGCTGGGACAGGTGACCCCAACTGACCAAAGGGATATTCTATACCACATGACATCATGCTCAGCATATAAAGCTGGTGGAAGAAGAAGGAAGGGTAGGATGTTTGGAGTTACGGCCTTTGTCTTCTCAAGTAACCATTACGCGTGACGGAGCCCTGCTTCCCTGGAGATGGCTGAACACCTGCCTGCCCATGGGGAGTGGTGAATGGATTCCTTTCTTTTGCTTTGCTTGTGTACGTGGCTTTTGCTTTGCCTATTACACTGTCTTTATCTCAACCCACAAGTTTTCTCATTTTTACTCTTCCAATTCTCTCCCGCATCCCACCGTGAGGGGAGTGAATGAGCTGTTGCGTGGTGCTTAGCTTCCAGCTGGGGCTAAACCACAACAGTTGTTTACCACTCACACATACACATATTCAAAATCTAAAAACTAGTTCTTCCCTTGTTCAGCTGTTCGATTGTGGGTTTGGAGAACTTTCCTGCACTTAACATCAGGATCTAAGCATCCCAATCTTGCAGCAGGAAAACTTTCCCTAATTTTTCTGCTTAAAAATCCACATCTCCATTAAGCATTCAGTTTTTGGCTATTACTCTTTTTCAGAAAAGAACCACCCTAATGTGGTACTGGAAACTGCCCAAATGGCATTGTATCTGGTAGAAAGATATTTTCAGAACAGGTTCTCAAAGAGTGATTGAGGCTTGATGGAACTTTTTCTTCCTTTCTATCAGTATTGAAAATCAAATATAATCACTATTTATCCTTCCACCTGCACAACTCCCTGCCTTGGGCTTCTCAAGTGGCACCATGTAACTTCATAACTCCCATAAATCAGGTAATCCTGTGTATTCAGTCCTAGAGGTGCCACAAACTCATTTTTTAACCCAACAAGATTTATTGGGTGGTGATTTTTCATGCCTTCTGGCACCCCAAGACAGTGGATATTTATATTTTTCCTCCCAACTCATTCTCTAACATTTCAAAGCAATGACTGTATATCACAGTGTTCCAAAAGTATCACCTCATGACGAACGCCCTACGCATTGACATGCACAGGATCTAACAGTTCTGCCATTTTTTTCCATGGCTGACTGTGCTGCAGGATTTTACAATGAGAGAACGGATGTATCTGGAACGGTGTGTTTTCTACTGTTGTTTTGAAAGACCTTGTGATATACCAGTATAATGGATCTCCCCACGTTGGTGTTTGTATAAACTGGCAAGGTACAGGTGGTATATTAAACTCTGAATGATGATCCGTTGTGAAATCTTGTCACCAAATTTTCAAGAGACTACTAAGAAGATAAAGAAATTATCTGTAAGTAGGCTACTACAGGGAGTTTCTCTCTAATACTAAAGTGTCCTGATACTCCACTGACTGAAGGTGGAATGATTGTCATCTTTGTCAGGAAAACACTAAACCTATTGTAGGAATCAGTAATACCAGTTTCACAGGAGCAATACTGTTCAGATGAATTTTCCTGTTCTCACACTGAAATGGTGAGAGTTGAAGGTTCCCTGAAAAGCTAAATATCCAAGGGAAAAGAAACAGTAGGAAAACTGCACATTTGAGCCAGGCTTAAACTGCTTACCCTGGAACAAAGCCCGTGCTGCAAAGCCTGGCAAAGAAAGCAAACACACTGGAGCAGTGAAACGCAAAATAGTCTGGCCCAAACTTTTCTGTATTACTGCCAGTAAAGTCATGTGATATTAACTTAACATATCTAATAAATATCTGTCTGTTCTGGCTTCTGCTGTATGTGGTTTCCTGATCTCTGTGCCGTTGTGGCTAGACCCCTAAGGAGGCAGCGAGCGTAGAGCCCACTGCAGCCATGCACATCCCGCTGCAGCCATGCACATCCCGCTGCAGCCATGCACAGCCCACTGCAGCCATGCACATCCCGCTGCAGCCATGCACATCCCACTGCAGCCATGCACAGCCCACTGCAGCCATGCACAGCCCATTGCAGCCATGCACAGCCCACTGCAGCCATGCACAGCCCGCTGCAGCCATGCACAGCCCATTGCAGCCATGCACAGCCCACTGCAGGCATGCACAACCCGCT
>NW_010542459.1:0-34660 GCF_000687285.1 Phaethon lepturus | reverse complement strand
TGCACATCCCGTTGCAGCCATGCACATCCTGCTGCAGCCATGCACAGCCCATTGCAGCCATGCACAGCCCATTGCAGCCATGCACAGCCCGCTGCAGTCACGAGTTGCCAGCTCGGGGGTGAGCAAAGACAGCTCTCCTCATCAGAAACATTAGACTGCAATAGAAATATTATTAGATGCCATCGTTATGAAGTTGATAACACTAGAATGTTATTAGTATTTGGAGTGTATTATTTTATGGTTCACCCTGTCAGTGTTTCGTTTCCAGAAGTTTCTAACTGTGAGGCATTGTATAGTTTAAACATTCTCTGATTACATTTATCTGTAATCCTACTATTGCCTCTAAGAAGGCTATCGTAGCACCTGAGATCACATAAGTATGCACTGGTTATAAATATTTGTATATTTGGAGCTCTTGAATAATACGAGCCTCTCACTATAGGGTATTTGATAAGTAGGGCCTAGAAGTGAATAAAACAAAGTAAAAAAAAGTATTTTAAATGCAATCCAACAAAAGCATGATGGTCAGTGCCTGAGAGTTTATTAAAGGTGCAGAGACTGCCTTGATCTGCATTATATTTTAACAGTAAAGCTGAAATTGCTACGAGTGTGGGGGTTGTGACTATGATTATAAAAGAAGCTGAAGTGCTTCGTCAAGACCCATGGAACTACGATGAAGGCTGATGCTCGAAGGAACACAAACAGTTTACGTGTTGTGCCTGTGTCAGGGAGGTCTCCCAGACTATTTTTAAGCTCGGGGTTAGAACTGAGTTGGGGTCAGGGTCACAGAAACGTGATGGTTTTATGGCTTGATGTTCAAATCGATTGTGGTAGAGCAAGAAGCGTACGATTCTGTTCCCATTAACTGTGCCTGGTTAATGATTAGCACTAGTAAGGGCTCTGATTAGATTTACAAAATGTAGATGATAAACTATTACTTTTACTGCATGATCCTGAAAGAACAGGGGCTCAGGACAAGGACTTGGCCCAAAAGGGGAGAGTATTTTTTTTTACCCTTTGCTGCCATTAGCTCCAAACCTGGAGTTTAATTAGTGCCACAGACACCAGGAACTGACTTTTTTATCATTATTACTGTATGAAATTAACACCTGAATAAATACAACAACAATTGACACGAAATGGAAAACCAGTTAGGTTTTATTTTGGCCAGGGAAGAGGTGTCTAAACTACTGTTAATGAGTATTACATTAGGACAAAGGCAAAAGGCAAAAAGGGTTACAGAGAGCAGCGGCTGAAGTGCTCAGTTTGTTTAGCTGTCTTGCCAAATCCAGAGGTTAGCCAGTGAAGTCGTCCCAGCTTACAATTATCCAGCAGTCATTTTCATAGTTGGAAAAAAGTGTTTATGTGACACACAAGGACCTCCAGGTATTAAGCAATAAAATCAAGATGTGCTGGACCTCTGCCCTCATGTGAAGTAACTCTACTTGTTTGCTGTTACCTGTCTGGGAACAGAATAGAAATCATTTCACAATTTTCTCATCAGTTCTCAAGTAGAGCTGTGTGCAGTATCAATATCAATAACAGTATCAAGCAACCCAGCTAGCAGTTCACACAAAACTGAAGTCCTCTTTCGTGTAAAAATAAAATCCACACCCAACCTCAATTGTCTTCACATGGCCCAACACGGCCATGAGCCACCCACCGTTTCAGCCTCGTGCCTAATCGCAAACACGAGGAGGCACCCATGGCGGAGGCTCCTTTGCTGACTTTGCTGGAAGGGCCCCTTCAAGGCGACCGGTGGCATGGTGTCCAGGTTGGCCTGGAGTGCAGGCAGCCTAAACTGCGGCCTGCTGACCCTCGGTACAGCATGAATTAGTGATAAATTGTAAAAAATCTACAAGAACGAGGAAGCATGCCAGGCTTGCACACTCCACATGCCCAAATAAACAAAGCTTCGACTCCTTTCCTTTACTAACTTACATCCAACTCTATCTTTAATATTCCGTTATGACAAAAACCCGTATCCGACACGCACATAAAGTGTAAGACCCTGTGGGTCCCAGCCCCCATCCTCACTGTAGGAGATAAGCCAGTCTCAACCCTAATTCAGGCTGTAACCTTGAGTCTAATCCTTTTTGTCCCTTTCTCATTCCACTTTTGTCCTAGACTTGTACGACATACAAATTTGAACAGTAAGTCTATCAATTCAGCTTTTCCCATCCACAACAATAGATCAAGAAGGAACTATTCAATAATCTTACGTGATAAATCAATTTCAATTCAATTGTCACAGAAAGCCCCCATACTTGAGCAAGTTCTTGGCTTGGTTAACCTAATATCAATAAATCAATGTATTTCACATGTTGAATTTTGAAGAGTAAAAGCAAAAGCAGACTTTCATCCCCTGTGATTTTAATGAAGAGTAAACTAAGTCACGAACACACATAAAAATAGTGATCTGTTTCAAAAGTTTAAGACATTCTGCAAACAACATCTATTCTTCTGAATGCCCAGTTGTTTTTGGAGCCTTCTAGGAGGAATTCCTTTGAGAAATACTAGATCTAGAGAAAAAAGGTAACTAAACTGGCTCTCAGAAACTACGGTTAGCACCCTGTAAAGCAACAAAACTGAAGCAACCTATAAACCGGAAAGATATTGGAGAGAAGACGTGGAACACAGCCGGATTGCCCGAACCCGAGGACTGCAGTGACAATTTACAATTTAAAAATTTACAGTTGTTCGGTTTGAAGGAACTGTAGAGTGCTGCCTCTTGAAGGCACAGCAACTGTCAATACCTCTCAAGAGCGGGAGACCCCATATTTTATGGCTATCAGTCCAAAATCTTCTTCCTAATAATGTTTTTTTCAGTGTATGTATATGAAATGGGAACAAAGAGTCTTGGGAAACACCTCTAAAAAAAGTATCAGGCAAGATCCACGCAGTGCATACTAATTTCACATGTCTTTATGTATGTATAGTTTAATAGGTGATACCGGAGAATGTAATGTCGATTATGTTAATCGGTTATGGATTATACTAACAGAGTGCTTAAGAACCCTATAGAATAGGATAGAAAATACCTTCTTTTTATAAAATTTTTGTCTATAGCAAACACAGAACTGTTTATTCAATTTATAGATTAAAAAATAATTTCAATTAAATTAAATTTCAAAAAAAAATTAAAATTACTGTTTCCAGTACAAGTAATAAGAACAAAATCTCAAAAGCCAACAAAGTACGTTTGGGCTCTGCCCTGCCACCTGCTTTGTTCAGCCAGAGGTGCTGAAGCTGTAGCCCACCGTGCTAACAAGGTTGCCAGGGTTACCGCAGGGATCCCAAGTGTGGAGATGCAGGACTATAACAGAGAAGCTTTGCTTCACTAGACAAAAAAGTGATGGAAAGGAGAGAGATGATTAAATATTAGAGGATTGCTGCAGAAATAAATAAAACCGAATAAAAACATTAGCAACTACATACAGGCAAAATGCCAGAGCAGGCAAAATTATTGCTAAATCCTGAATTACCTGCTGATTTTCAAAAGTGTTTTATAAACCCGGGGGGAATTTTTTGGCACAACACAATTACGTTAACGTTCCCCTCTCTGTTATACGCTTTACCGCTCTCACGGTATGCTCGCTTTTATCCCAGCTATACTGCTTGGAGGCAGATGTGTCTTGTTGCTACTGAAGGACAAGATGAAGCCCCAGCTTCAACCACCTGCGCTGGTTCAGCACGACTCCTGTTGCATTTGGCCACGGCGGGTCTCATCCAGGAGTTTTTTTAACCAGGCTACGGGTTGATCCAGCCTTTGAGTATCAGACACCGTTTGAATCGGGACAGCTGCCGCGAGGTGGCCCTTTTGGGCACAGCAGATCCGTGTGAGACGGGGTAACGGGGGCCGAACGTCAGGGCACGGGCACGCAGCCGGGCTGCGGAGCTTGCCACGGGCACACGAGTGGCCCTGCATAAGCACAGCAAGAGTGTGATGTAATGCTACATACGCAAGGGCAAAACGGCTTGTATCCCAGTTCAGAATTGAGCCCCTGGTATAAATACAGCCTTAAAATACGAGTTCAGAAACTACCAGCGATTGCTGTGAAATGCACTAACACTTTGAAAGCCTCCTAAAATTTTGAGAAATTTCCATCAATCAGAGTCTTAAAACTGTTGGTGTTTTTCAGCGTTTTGGGAGGGGGTTTACATAATTTTCTGCTTCTATTTTATATTCTGTATTTGAGGAAAATCCTCTTGCTCTTGCCTTTGTAAATTTATTTTTGACATGGAAGCACATACCTTTTTATGATATGCTTGCAAAACCTTATGTGATCAGCATAAGGTCAGGAAGAGGTGACCCATGTAATAAAAGAGTTTGAGAGAAAACTTGTCTTAAAAGTAATGTCCCACCACTTATACTATACTGAGAAATTACTTTGAACAACAATGTTTACACTTTTTTTTTGAGAAATTGCTTTTTATAACTTAAGTCCAAACATCTCAGGTCTAATAGTTTCTGCAAAATATTGTTCTCCACCATAGGCTGTTTCTTTGGTGTGAAACTTAGGTTGGACACTTCTGCATTAGTATTTTTAAGCACTGCAGTTGTTCAGGTTATGATAGAAATCTTTTTCTATTCTAAACCATTTCTTTTTGAAGGTACTAGTTTTGATGATTACTATAGGGTAAGTCCTGAACAAGGAAAGTGTGTCTGGATGTATTTATTCTATAAACACCTACTAGAAAATTAAAAATAAGAAGGCAAATGTAAGAATGAAAAAGAATAATTAGTAACTCTAAAAGGGCAGTTTACCCACTGAAAAAATAATTTTCTGAACTTAGCTATTCAGGCATGCGTCTTTACTTATTGTGAAGGTTTTCAAACAGTATAATTAAACTAGACAATGTTGGTTCATTATCTTCAAGTTCTGCCCACATTGTGAAGAGTCCCACGAAGAAGCAAGAACGCTCATTGTGGCTAATTCTGCTTTTGCCAGTTTATACTGGTGAATCTGCAGTGATTTTAGGAGACGAGGGAAGGTGACACTGGCAGGAGGGCCAGGACATTTCTATTCGTAGGGGCCAAATCCAGGTAAGGGAGTAATCTGTCTATTAGCCTACGTAGTGATTGGTTTGAACACCAAGGAGGATCCCTTCATCGGGAGTGATGAGGTTTGTTTTCCCTGGGCACTTACAGAGGGTTTGGCCTTTAATGGTTGTTTAGTCACCTAAATGTCCATTTCTGTATTTTGTTCCTCTCATAGGAGGAACTGTGAATGTCCTAGGCTTCCACAAGTTGTACTCATATCGGTAGATTTTGCATTTCTGGGTCAGTCTCTCCTCCTTCGGACATGCTCTTCAGGCCCTTGTGTGCGATGGGGATTGCAGGAGCTGACTCCTCCCTCGTCCTAGGGAACGTGTGATGCCTCCACAGCCTCTGCTTGGCGGTAATTAGGGGGACCAAAATAAGAGAGAAAAGGTAGAGAACCTGTCCTAGGTATTGATAGCACCCCTTAATTTTTGTAAACAGTATGTTTAACCCCCACAGAAAAAGCTTGGGTCCCACCTCGTTCCTACCCAGTCTTGTTCCTGGATGTTCCGTTCCTTGTTGTCAGATGTGCAGGAGAGGAGTAGACAAACCTGATGTACAACGTGAACAGAATAAAGCATACTGCAAGGGTACCTTCTCTGCTGCTTTCCCATTTCAGGAGATTTTAAGCCTCTCTTTCTTCTTTGCTCTTTCCATACGTCCAACTGGAAGACACTCAGACTGCAAGACAGTGCAGGCAGGAGACAAAGTACTGCATTTGCTGCATCAAAATCCCATGGCAGCAGACTTTTTAGGTCACAGACAGGTTTAGGAGTTCACTGAGGTATAAGCTGAAGAAGCAGCTGACAAAGATGAGAAAAATCTCTCAGCAAAAGTGGAAAAAATATAAAAAAATGTAGCCAGATAAATTGCTGTTTGTACAAACGGTGTGAAAGACTATCTTCAAAATATTCAACATATACATGGATTTATTCAGAATTTCTCTGTCTTTCTATCCATCACAAGTTTTCTGCAACTTTGAATTGCTGGACTGGATAACAGAATTTAAAAGATCATGTTAAGTGTTTAGTAGTAACAAATGGATATAATAATGGTCAGAATTTCAGTAATACAATTATCAAATGATTCTGAGGTTTTCACAAAATTAAAGGGATTAAATGTCTCTCTTAAGGTTTACGGTTTGATGTGAATCTATAAATCAGCAAGGCTGCTGGCAATTCAGCTGCCTAAAAAACATATATACTTAAGATGCACAGAGAGATTTTGATCTAAATGAAAAACATGAAGAAAAAGGTTTTCATGTTAAAAATTTGAGGATACATTGAGGCTGAGGATTTTGTATTTTTAAGAGAAGCTTAGAGGCAACTAAAAGGATTTTTCCACCTTACCTACACTAAATGAGAGGACAAAGGGAGAACTGTCCAGAGTACAAACGATGACCTGTGAGATTAAAAAGAAGTCTCTTTGTTGCAATTTTATCATCACTTGTAAGTGACAAAGTGCCAAAAGACAGGTTTGTGGCAGCAGCAATATATTTTCTTCAGGGCAGGAAAATCATCAACAAGGTGTCTGTATATGTGTAGCACTGCTTGAATATGAAAGCAATTTTCTGAAGCCCTGTGCCTTAATTCTATTGTTTTCATCAAGAACGAATATTCTGGATCACAATCTTCAGTGACTGATAGTAATGGACACACTGTGAAAAATGGATGAGCAAGTTCCTCAGATGACTGCTGGACAAGGCTCCAGTATCATCGACAACAATATTTGCATTTATCTAAAAAGAGATTAAATGCTAACAGGGTTTCAGTACATTTATCTGCCTGGCTTCTGTGTATGGTTCCCACTAAATCAAAGGGGGAAAGGAAATATGTAAAGGGAATAAAATGAAGAGACAGAAGGGAAAAAAAAGACACACTGTACATAGAGAGCAACTATAATCTTCCATTTTCGAAAATATATTTATTCTAGAAAAATATCAACTATAGATGCAGAAATATAAGCAGTGACACAACTGCTCAGTCAGAGTATAGGTAATGTGAGATAATAGACGTCATTGCATGTTCTACCTTTAACCTAATAACATACCTTCAAGAAAACCTAATTATGCATCCAACATTCATCCTCTGTATCTTCTGAAAAACGCCTCAGATACATGAGAGCCAGTTCTTTTCCTGCAGCAGGACCATATCCTCCAGCATTTGATGGCAACATAAATTATAAGCTTCTTTAATTATTCAGTTCCATCCAGCCTGGCCGGCACCTTCATTATCTTCCCATGCAGAGCACCCTCTGACTCGGAGCAAAGATTGCGTGTACAGGAGCAGGTTCTGTAGACAAGCTCAGGGGATTCTCTTTTCGTTGGCAAGCAGATATAGTTGTTGACTTCTCCATCCACTCAAAATCCACCAGAAAAATTGCTGGATTTTTCCCAGTTATGGAATTGAATTAATGTTTTTTGTATAAATTATTTGAAGGCAGTGAAGAATATTTGTATTTACTTCTATTCCTTCTGAAATCAAAGGAAAAATCATATCTTAGGTAGGAACGAGATGGGACACTGAGAGCATTTGACTTCAAGTAAAAATTCAATATTCTTGATATTTGATTCTTGATACTTGAAAATATCACAAAATTATATTTTAATGAATTTGTGATTGATTAGAAAAATATTATGATTCTGTATTCAAATATACGGAGTCTTGAATTTGACACTGCAGTTTTTGCATTAGAAAACCTACCTTTACATGAATTTTAAACCAGATTTTCTAGTTAGCGCAAAAATTAAGCCATTAAAATAACATTGGGAAAATAGTTTTTGGAAGCATTAATCATTTGCTTATTTACATATTGAAACTTTCCGAGTATAATCATACAGGAAGGTTCATTAGCTCTCGGCTGCAAGAGTAACACAGTTTTGCTGAAGACACGTTATTAATTTGTTATAAAGTTCATAAAGATGGTTCCTGGAGGCCAAAGCACTGCCCATCCACAAATTTCAATGGAAGCTAGCACTGCTTAGTCAAGGATAGGTTTTGCCCATAGCTTTTTCTATTCCTGTTTTTCTGGGGCAACAAACTTTTATGGTCATCACTGGAGATGATATCCAAGATGATAAACAGTGTGTAGGTATGCGTATGCTGTTATCTCTTCACTCGATGGAAAATTTGCCAAGCTGCAATGAAGTGAAAAGGTGGTTCGGTTACAGGACTCACAGTTTACAAGGTGATGGCATCTCCCGTAGTGGGACTCTGTGTTGGTTATGCTAGGAAATACTTTTGCCTAACCTCCTTGAAAAATGCAAAACTACAGCAATCTGTCTTTAACTCCCACTCTAATAAGCTGTGAATAATAAATGGCTGAATACAACTATCACAACTGAGGCTGCTATTTAGGTTAAATATAATAGCAGGCACTGACTACACAAAGGGCCATAAGGACAAAGGGGACTGTTGGGGGTGTTGAACATTGGTTAAAAGCCTAACCGACTGCCTAACTAGGGAAAAGACTATTCTTTATACTTCAGGTATGAAAAAGGAATCATGAATACATTTCTATCTAATCCCTTTCAGTGACACTGGGTTTTGATGCTGTTTGCTATAACAGTAACTTTTAAAACACATTTAAATACATATTTTGCGTGTGTATTACTCCTGTAAAAATAAAACTGATCTGTTTTATTTTTAAATATTGTGAATGTCTGTAGTGACTGCTATAGTCTATTTGACTTAGAATATTTCTTTACTTGAACTCACCATTGAATGAGTTTACTTCACAGCCATGAGGATAACTATTGTTTTTTAAAGGAAAATTGTAAAAGTATATAGTATTATAGTATAAGACAACGTAAAAAGTGTTTTGCGGTGAATTCCCGTACAATATAACCAGCTTCAGACTCTCCACTTAGTTTTCTTAAATTTCCTCAAAACTGACTCCCCCTGTGAAAAAATATAGCTAGTCACAAAGCAAGTCCATTACTGGATCGTGCAGGCCAGTCTCATTAAGGCCTCAGATTCTGGGAGGGAGCTCCAGAAAGACCAGACTATCAGCAAGAAAAATAAGTCCATTATTTACCACGATATTGGCGTTCTGTCTCTTCATTCAACTACTTCTAACACTGCACATGAGAACTACAGTACTGAAAATATACCGTGTCAGGAATGGCACACAAGATCTATGAACAATTTGTCCCTCCTGTCATTGCCAGAACAAGCCTCACCACAGATCAGAAATGAAGCAAAACAAAAGAAAAACCTGAAAAAACCTCAGGAAGCACATACTCCATTCAAACAACTCACGTATCAAGGGATAAATTTTCAAAAATTCAAAAGATCAAATTGTGTGACACAATTTTTACGTGAAAATACACAATGCATACATATGTCAGTGAGATATTTCTGAATGTGTGCGTCCAGTTTCTCATTTAAGGTACAGGTATCTGTATTTTACCCTGTACTTGATACAGCTAGACATTGAAATCACATAGGTACTTTGTTCAATGTAAAAATAATAAATAATTTCAAGAATTAAAATAATTTTAATTCTTACAAGTTAAAAGAGCAGCTAACAAACTATAACACTGGAATGCTTTATATGAGCAAGATTTCTTCAATATTTGGGATAGATGAAATGGATAGTCATGCAAAGGTCTGTGGACCATTAGCCCTGTGGTATCCTAAACAACAAAGTCATGTAATTCCAATCCTACATTCATCAAGCTCCATCTGAAAAACTAGATGTATTGCCTCCACAGCCCACACACAAGATTTTCACAAGCTCTCTCTCCTAAAGGTTGCAATTTTTCTTTAGATTTTAGCCTAAATTTATTTATTCATGTTGACTCATCTATACTCATTTATTTTGAGTCAACAATGCCCTTGAGTTTACGCAATTCCTCTCAACCCCTTATGTCCACCTTCCTGATGTAATTAAAGCAATCGCATCCTCTTCCAGCTTACTTTCTGCAAGGCTAATAAAACCCTATTGTGATCTCCAGTTCCTTGATCATCCAGGGAACTTTTCTTTGGAATTATTTCTACTTGATTTCAGCTTTATTACAGATAAGTGAGCAGAATTTTATCAGTACTCCAGATGAGGGAATTGGCTGATGTAGCTGCCAAACCACTCTCCATGATATCTGAAAAGGCCTGGCAGTCAGGTGAAGACCCTGGAGACTGGAAAAAGGGAAACTTTGCACAGATTTTTAAAAAAGGTAGCAAAGAGGACCCTGGGAATTACTGACCTGTCAGCCTCACCTCTGAGCCTGGGAAGGTCATGGAATAGATCCTCCTAGAAGCTATCCTAAGGCAAATGGAGGACAGAGAGGTGATTCGAGACAGCCAGCACATCTGTCACATCCTTGTCACATGTCATGTCTTGCCTTGGCTTCACCAAGGGCAAGTCCTGCCTGACCAAACTAGTGGCCTTTTATGATGGAATGACCACATCAGTGGACAAAGGAAGAGCTACGGATGTCAACTATCTGGACTTCTGTAAGGCCTTTGACATGGTTCCTCACAACATCCTTCTCTCTAAATTGGAGAGAGATGGATTTGATGAGCAGAGTGTTGCGTGGATGAGGAATTGGTTGGATGGTCACATGCAGACGGTAGTGGTCAATGGTTCAATGTCCAGATGGAGACGAGTGACGAGTGGTGTCCCTCAGGGGTCTCTACTGGGACAAGTACTCTTTAATATCTTCATCAATGACGTAGGCAGTGGGATCGAGTGCACCCACAGCAAGGTTGCAGATGACACCAAGCTGACTTGGTGCGGTTGACATGCCAGCAAGGTTGCAGATGACACCAAGCTGACTTGGTGCAGTTGACATGCCTGAGGGACAGGATGGGAGGGATTTTGCTCCTTCAGTCCCCATCTTGCAGTGCATCCCCTCGAGAGGTGTGGAAGGAGAGACTGCCAGCGAAGACTGAGGTGAAGAAGTCATTGAGTACCTCAGCCTTCTCCTCATCTGTTGTTACCAGTTTGCCAGTCTTGCTCATCAAAGGGGGTACGCTTTCTCTGACCTTCCTTTTCTGGCTGACATACCTGTAGAAGCCCTTCTTATTATTCTTTGCATCCCTTGCCAAGTCCAGCTCCAGCCGCACTTTGGCCTTCCTGACCCTGTCCCTACAGAACCGGGCAGTGTCCCTGTGCTCTTCCCAGGATACCTGTCCCTGCTTCCACTGCCTGTGCATTTTCTCCTTGCCCTTTAGTTTGCCCATCAGGTCTCCACTCAGCCATGCCGGCCTCTTGCCTTCCTTGCCTGATTTCTTACACCTGGGGATCAAGAGCTCTTGGGCTCTGTGGAAAGTGTCCTTAAAGATCTGCCAGCTCTGTTCAGGGGGTCCTATTGACTAACCCCTTGAAGAACTGGAAGCTTGCTTTAATGCATTCACAAATGTTTTCCTTACACTGATACTTCTTTGTTCTCCCAAGTAACATACATGTTGAATTCTTACTAAACACGTTGCTCTAGGCTACTGTTTTATACTTACATCTTTGTGTCCTTGCTTTCTCAACTACTCTCACTAATGCTCGGGAAATGCCCGGGTTGATTTTGGTAGCATTTTTATAGTACTGGGAGCAAAGAGGGGGGGATAATGAGAAGGAAGGGGATCATTTATCAAGACAGAGAATTAAAAGCAAGAATTTAACAAAAATATATTTAGGTTAAGATTTTAAATGGCATTTGTCTGAATTGTCTGGGAACCAATTTCCATCCACTCTATCCTCCTGTGGCCAGAAGGCTTATACAATGCATTTTACACTGTGATTTTCCCCATATTATGAGGGGGGAGCTATTTCAGATTCTACCGTGCTTCCAGAGTTTCAAACCTGAGTCTTAACCTTTCAATCTGCTTATTAATACTCATGTCATGGCTCTTGTTGAGAAAGAGGTTTAGTGTCACTGTCCTCAATCAGTGTCCTTTCATTCAGTTTCATTAAAGAACCATGTTTTCCTGACAAAGGATAACAAATGGACGCTGTGTGTCCCTAATGTGCTTTTTGACTACAGAGCCTGTACCATTTCTCTGAAGCAATGGCAATTATTTGTCATTTTAATATGACTTGGCAAGGAGATCCAAAAACATATGACCATTATTCATCAATATGTATATCTTGTGCTTGCATTAATATTAGAATATCATTATTATTACCCTGACATTGTATGAGCTGGATAAAATTATATCATGTAAAAAATGTATTAAGCTATGTTCAGCTATATCCATACAGCAAGGCAAAAGCAATTTAAAGACCTGGAGCAGCTCTGTGTTGAATGCCGCAATTTATTTTGATTAGCAGTGAAGCCCCTTTACCTGGGTATTAATGAAATATATTTCAGTATCGCTCCGCTGTTAACTGGAAACAGCATAGTTCTTTGTCACTATTGTTACCAAACTTATACAATGTTTTCATCCATTTTCTTTGTTCCTAAAATCTCATGATATTTAATACTCCTGGCATTCCGATACATGATAAATAAAAGTCAATTTCTGTTAATTTTGGGGAACGGCATAGCCAGGTTTCTCCTATTTCTTCTAGATGTTTTTGTTGCTACTGTTTGTGTTCAAGCTATTGCACATTTCTATAAAACGAGCTTTATGTGATACTTGAGTCCAGTGCCAGGCTCATTATTATTTTTTCCTACAGAGGAATAAAAGCGTTATGCTTATGTCAATGACAGTTGGATTTAGATCAAAAATTACTGGTTAAAGCCAGAGAGATACTCCTTTTGTTTCCTGGTATTGTTAAGAGTGGAATTAGAAGTGGATGACAAAAACATCCTAACAACATTTAATATTTTTTTTCTCATTCACCTCCACCTGAAAAATCTATGAAAAAAAGTGAGGTAGAAAAGTCTAGGAGTAAAAGCTCTGCAATAAAGTTCAAGGGCCATAGGCCCTTGAATGAAGGCTATTACCCTTCATTGCAGAATTAATTCAGGTTATTTCTCTCAAGTGAGTATGATGTGAGGGAGAAAGACCCCACCATGAAATAATATTTGAATAGTTATGTTTTCCCAGGTGAGATACTTATTTTTGCAGGACATTAAAAAAGCTTCAAAGCATACATTCCCTTGCATGTAGCAATGCAGCCAGTTTAGCCATTTAAGGACACTTTCCTGGTGAATTGTTGGAAAATATAATTCATGACTAAACAGCAAAAATTATTAGCAGTGATGGAAAAGGCACATGGCTTCAAAATGCTTAAAATGAACAAAAATTAGTTTTGTATCACAAAGCCTGGAACCCACATGATAGAGTAATTAGTAGCTGATGAATTGTATAAACTTGATTTTTCACCTATTCCTCTCTCAGTTGGATTAAAATAAGATATGAGGAGCATAATACCCTACTCACAAACTTGTGTGTGTGAGATTTTTTTCAGGTCGCTTAACCCCAAGTGTCTGTCTCTCCATTCTGTAGGCCTGGATTAACATCCACTAGTCTCTCCTAGGGGCATGGGACTCTTCCCTTTGTTTATTCTCCTTGTCTTTCACTTAAAACCAGAAGCTACATTATTTTACCTCTCTAACATGATTTGTGCATTAATTCATGTTTGCTCAAACTGTAGCACCTTATCAATTTTGTATCAGATATTTCTGTTAAAATTAGGTTACTCTAAAATATTTAAAGCCACCAAACCAATCATGCACCTTACTGTGCACTATGTACTTAGACTAATATCTGTTATAGGAAGGGCTCCACTTTGATCACCTGAGTGCTTTCTTAGTAGGCAGTAGAAGAGAGTTGTAAGATGCCATTGAACTACTTCAGGGAATAACATAACGTGAAGCAATAATTGCGTCAACTTAGGAGCAAGCACATATGACAGGCAAACAAAGGCACATCAATTGTGTGGGTGGAGGGATTTTTACAGAATACCATTTTGTGCAATTGAGGCAAAAAGACCAAAGACATGAAGAGAAAGAATCAATAAATCAACAATATGTCCTGAACACTGGGAGTATAGTCCAAGAAAAAGCCCAGCATGTTATGCCAAGTGCTATCTGAAAGAGGCTTATAATTCCTGTAATTTTGTGCACTCGTTGTAAATAAAAAGGGTGATATTGAGACACCTGACTCCCTCAACAACTTCTCCAAAAAGAAATATCTCATTGACCAATTGCTCAAGTCAAAAATGAGATATAGGAATATTCTAACCACTACTGTTTGAATGTCGTCTTCACCCACGTGCCAAGTAAGCAGTCCAGTCAGAGGGAGATAAGTAGGTCTGGCCAGTGCAAAAAACAAATGCAGCATGAGGATGAGGAATAGCAAGATCAGTGAAGGTGTCAGCACCATAATAATCACACAAAGCAGTGAAGAATAGGCAAAACACGGTCTGGACTGCTCTTAAACAGAAACACATAATCACAGAATCATTAAGGTTGGAAAGGACCTTTGAGATCATCAAGTCCAACTGTTAACCCAACACCACCATGCCCACTAAACCATGTCCCGAAGCGCCACATCCACACATTTTTTGAACACGTCCAGTGATGGTGACTCCACCACCTCCCTGGGCAGCCTGTTCCAATGCTTGACCACTCTCTTGGTGAAGAAATTTTTCCTAATATCCAATCTAAACATCCCCTGTCGCAACTTGAGGCCATTTCCTCTCATCAACTCCTGTTGCAACTTGAGGCCATTTCCTCTCATCAACAGGTTTTGGTAAAGGTTATAGTGGAGGGATTCCACAAACATGCAAAACTTCATGTAGCATGTATTGTAGTTTTCCATTCTTTACCAAGCATAGGAATATTTTAGATATTGCAGGTTGGAAAAACGTTTCTTCAGAAGTCAAACCCAGAAAAGGACTGAGCTTCTCTAAAACTGCTAGGGATTTGAGATACACAAGAAGAGAGAGGAAACAGAAAAATGGCAGCAAATCACGTTGTTTCCATCTCAGAGCTCGGGGGTACCAGCTCTGCAAAACAAGAGAATCCAGCGAACAACAAAATAATGAAGCAGTTGGACAGCTTGATCAAGGAGGAAGAATCCAAGGCTTGGCTACATGGAATGGGGCTCTCTGAGCAAGAAGGTCTGGAGATAGTGAGCTACGGTCAGATGTTTTATATCTGCCCAGAATGGATTCACTTTGGGACTGACTTTCTGTTTCCCTCCTTTTGATTCAAAATCAGTAAGTATGTGGCCAAAGCAGCCACATCAATGCTCAGTTATTGCTTGGAGTGCTTAACAAATATGCGTTTTATGTGTTTTCTCAAGTGTATATATTATGGTAAGAGCAGTAATATTTCTTCAGTCTTCTGAGAGCATGAGTGGGAACAAAGAAAAATGGAAAACACAGCACAATTAAGAGCATCACCCCTAAATAAGAACAGCTACACTACAAAGCACTGAAGGAAATCACACTGACTAAATATCTTTAATATGCACATATATGTGGCACTTTACCTGTGAATCTTTCAGATTCAGGTTGTTTATCTTTCCAGTTTTTAGTAAACAAAATACAGTCACGATTAGTTTGCAGCTGGAGTGAGCTGCAAGAAACCACTTTGTGCAAAATGGTTCATGGAGGACCAGAATAGCATCTGAAATAGCAAATCACCTGTGGGTACTATAGAGACAGATGATATCCTAAAAATAACCTAAAAAAAAAAAAAAAAATTGCAGCCCTTATTAGTTTCCTAACCTGGCTTACCAGGGGGAACCCCACTACCAGACCAATTGTCACAGCGGCGGGGGAGGCACATGACAGAGCAAATGGCTTGAAGTGAGTGCTGGCAACAGAGAAGCTAGGACTTCCGAAAGAAATGCACATTAACGACGGCACAGTAAGTCATGTAAGCTTTATGTCTTTTTAGGACTGCAAGCTTGTGTAATTGCTCAGAAAACAGCAACATTTTTTCCTCATGCTTCTTTGGAGAGGACCCAGAGGAATACACCATGCAAGTGCTTGGTGGACACTTGTAGCGACCCGAAAAATCAATCCTTGCGTGAAGCTGCGAAGGGGGGCCACATTTGAAGGATATAATGAACAGGTTCTCAGGATAATCTAGAACAAAGGATACTGGTCTGATGTTTACAGTCTGGAAGAATATGGAACCAATGTAAGAAATCCCTTCATGCTCTTAAGAGTTTGGAATAAACACAGGAAGTCAGTAATGGCTTTGCTGTCATGGACTTCCTTTAAAATGAGACCAAACAAAGCACTGGAGAATAAGAACGATGGAACAAGACCTTTATTTTTTATAATTTGAGGGTTCTCTTTCATCACTTGATCAATTTCTACATTGTCAATAAAGAAAACAGAGATGTAAAAAGAAAAAGGAAATACAGAAGGCACCAAGACATGCTAAAATATAGACATCATTTAATAAATGTAAAAGTCTTTTTCCTTCATGCAAAAATGTTCTTACTTTACTGTTTCTTGGATCTATCATATTTGCTGTCATTTGCCATGTTTCTCATGACACATAGCAATTTTCTGGTAAACTCTCTGGGACAATGATTATCTTCTATATTTGTTAATATAGTGTATAGAAAACTGAAACTTCCATCCATTTTTCAGATCCCCAAGCAGTGATACTGGCGGGGAAAAAAAAAAAAAGAAAGAGTATTATTTTGCACTTTTTAAAGCTGCAAATGATGTGTATTATATTTTTGTTCCCACTCTTTTCTTCCTGTGAAGGCAAATATTTATTGGAGAGGTCAACTAACACATTAATAGAAACAGGGTATCCCACCCAGTACAGTGCTGCCCCAAGAACATCTTCAAACTCCCTTCTCAAGCATATTTACTGTCCTTTACCTTGACTGTCCTTTGGGAAAGAGAGAAGATTCTGTCTTAGCTTTCCTAAGAAGTAGCAAAAGCTAAACAAACTCACTTTCACTTCCATTTCCAGCATGTGTGTTGTCTTCTGATGAAGACTGCTGCCCACTGAGAGATTAACGCAAATCTAAGACATTTCCCACAGGATCTCCTGGGTATGCGGACACAGTAAGTCAGTCCATGTCAACTTCAACTAATTTTTAGCTAACCTGTGGTTCTCCAGAATTTACCTTCAGAATCCCAGCTATATTTTGACCTGGAGAGCCTTGCATTTTATGATAAATGAAAGAAATGTCAAATTAATTTGGCAAAACAGGAATTTTTCCAATAGGAAAGAGGGTTTTTTTATCCCATTCTAACTTTTCCTTAAATAGAAACACTGTGTATAGTACTGTTTATAGCTTGGCAGTGACATACTTATGAATGCACACATGGACAATATTTGCACCAGATTAAGCCTCAATGCAAACACAGTCTCCAAGAGCTCTGGAGGATATCCTTGGACATGGCAGGAAAGAGCATTCCAAGGAGCAACTGATGGCGCTTGTGATGAAGTGTAGCTTGTTTTCTACTTGGTAGACAGTCACTAATGCCCACTGCTACTAAATTCTGCCAATAAAATACACTTTTTTGGAGGCAAGCTTTGCTCATCTGTTCCAGTTTTCACCTCTTGAGAAAGAGGATACCAAGACCACCATCATGAAGAAGACCTTCTATTCTAACAGAGTTATAAAGCTAGTGTCTGGAAAAGAAATATCCAAATCACATGTTTCCAAAGTCTGTATTTTAGTAAGTCAGCTAAGGAATAAAAAAACAGTATGAATACGTTAAAATAAAATAAATTAGCATTAAATTATCACATTGTTCGAATCCGTAAGTTGATTAAATAATATTAAATAATTCAAGAATAAGGTAGATGTAATAATTTTAGTTGTGATGCTATTTAGTTCTCTGTCACAAAGCAACATGACTTTTTCTTTTCAACCAATGTAAGTTACAGAAAAAGAAGTAATATAGTAGTAGTCAAAAACTCACAGATAAAACTAAAAATTTCAGTTGATTACACGTCTGATGTTAAGTGAGGCAGCCTGCTCTATCAGTTGTCACTTTGCAGTGAATCTTTCCTCTCTTAATACATGTAGTAAAATGTTTAGGTATAATTCAGGATAACATGTTATATTTCATATTCATAGTAATGTGACCTCTCGGGATCAAACACTGAACTTCGGATGATGTAATGACCTATGTAATGTGTCTTTTACATATCAGGATTGTCTAATCTATTGGCTACTTCAATATATGAGAAATGAATTATTTGAGACTGGCCAAATACAAATTTTGATACAGAACAGTCTACAGAAGACAGTTTTCAGGATGTTCATTGATCATGTATTTTCCCGGGGATGGTAATGGGAGTAAGAAATGGGTGGCAAATACAGCTAAGTTCTCTCCTTGATTCAGTCCAGAATAGTACTTTTATTTTCACCCTTTACTTAGTGACATTCACCAGCTCTTCCATTCACTGCAGCTGGGCTAAGCTGCCACCACTACCTGATGTTTCCAGTGATGGTCCCTGTTGGGTGATGACCACAAATTGCTGTGGTGAAAGGACCTTGAATTGACTGCAACATGGTATTTTACACTTTACTTAAAAACCTCATTGTTCAAATGCTTCTGCTTAAAAAATCTGATATTCTTTTTCCAGATCAACTTTGGTTTCAAACACAAATAAGAAGATTTTAAAAATACCTTTACGCCATCTGCTGAAATTAAAGAGGAGACTTTACCAGGAGACTGGTAAACAGAAGTTGATAATTATGCAGCATGATTTTTGCAACCCTTGGGGTTTTCTTCAACTTCAGGAAGTTGGAAAGATTAATCAGTACTCCTATTGATCCTGATGATACTTGATCTTTTTTCTTTTTTGTTCATCTTTGGCTGAGAGGGTGCAGAAAGCGTGAACCTCTTTGTTAAGCATAATGTCACTGCATGGCTAGAAGCTGGCATCTGATGAATAATGGTCATTTTATACAAATACAGTAACAAGACTTTTTCCTGTTACTAAGTTTTGATCATGGGGACCTCAATTACCTCTTTGGCACCTGTGACTCAGCTTAAAAATTTATTTGGCAAAGGGAAAAAATGTAGCTCATAAGAAGTTGGAAGTAAAACCATACAAAATTCCAAACAATCATTAACTATTATATGCCCGGAGAACTGCAGTTTTACAGGAAGATGCTTATAATGTTTCTTGTGTATTTTTGAATTTTATAGCTCTAAACATAATTTACTGACACAGAAAATCTAGAAGAGAATGTCAGCTTTGGTTTATCACAGTAAAAATCTATTATCTCAAATAACTCACAATCTGTGGGGAAGAGATACAATGGCAGAACTTCCAGAACTGGTTACAAGGAATCAAATCACAGTTTTAGTCATCAGTCAAGCAACTAAAATAAGTAAAGGATTTGTTTTCTTAGAACAGGAGAGCTCAGTCCCACTGCAGAGACTGGGGTAAAGCTAGGCTCTGTAAAGGCTTGTGCTCATGGTCTCTGAGTATGTCAACATGTTTGTATTCAAACAAGGAAACTTTGACAACTCAAAGGAAAAAAATATAAGCTCATTTTCTTAAATGGGTATACCTCACCAGCTTATGCAAATTTTTTTCAAAAATTGATGTTTTCTTATTGAAAATGGACAATAATTATGCCCAACTAGGACGTAATCTAGTTAAAGGAAACTGTATTTGAGAACATGATGTGGATAAAAAGTAATTTAATCTTAAAAGAATGAAAAAATAAAGTTTGGTTTCAAAACGGTGAGAACACAAAAGTCATATTGTTAATTTTACTTTGCCTCATTACTTAAAATAATTTGTATTCTAAGCATGTACTATTTGTTTTTCAGCATATTTTGTCATTCTATTTGTTAACCGCTATCTTTCATGGACTTGAGCGAATGAACTGCATCAAACTGACCCCTCACATAAGATCCTAATGAGAAAACTGAAAGAACAGTCTGTTTGGGTTCCTAGTGATCCTTATTGGTAAAATACTGAGTCTGCTGGAATTCCCAGGAATAATATGGTCACGGATTTAGTAAAATTTTCTCCTAAAACATATGATTTTTATTTCAGAGAATTAGTTGTATAAAGGAGAACATGATACAGCAACACAAGCTGAATTCTATCACTGGCTTGCATGGTACAAGCATTAAGAGTGTTGACTACATTTCATATTTATAAGATTAAGTTATTTAATATATAAAAATCAAGACGTTGCTCTTAAAAATGAAACATTATTGTTGCATGTTTCCAAGAAAAAAAGCTTTCAATAAAACATATTTACATGTAAGTGACCCATACTCAAAACTATTGTTATAAATATTTTGCAGTCAAGCAAGCTAAAGCTACTTTAAAAAGGAACTGTCAATAATTTCTAAAAGAGAACATAAAAATAACTAAGGTGTCCTTTTGATCCTTGTGAGTATACTTTATTTGTCCTTGAAAAAATATATCCAATGTACCTTTCAAAATGATTTATTATGTGTTATTGTTACAGTGTTCAATATTGTTCAATACTGAACTACTGTACTGATTACCACTCTCCCAGTCTGCTTTAGTTCTATCATGTGCTTTTATATACCACCTGAGGCAAAAACATTTTAATTGGTTTAGGGAAGCTTGAACTCTCTTTCATCAATGACACATTTCATCAAAATAGAACAAAGCTAGGAGCTGTGCGTACTCTCTCTGTGTTGAAAAACGATGGTTTTGTTTGCAAGCTTAAGTTTGGAAATGGATCTCTGCAGTGTAAATTACTTAATCACTTAAACAGCAATAGCAGAACATCTTGGGTTTTTCGTGTTTGGTTTTTTTTTTTAATAGTAAGAAAACTTATAAATGGATTGAACTAACTTTTCCATAGTTTTACTTTATTCTAGACAAATACATTCTGCAAACTGACCCTAAAGTCTGTATTGTATATCTATCAAAGTTCTAGAATATAACATTACATGATTTATAGTACTGCAAGTGACAGAACTAAATCGTGTACCTTCTCCTGATTTAAGAAGTTCCTGTTCAAATTATCTTTACACAAAACAGAGAGAGAATTGTAGTCACGTTTGAAATAAGTTTCATTGTTTGCAGTGTTAGCTTTAGATGCGAAATAAAGCAGATTTGTTGCCCGTTGTTCAACTGTTGATGATTCTGAGGAAGCATTTGTATCCAAAGCCTCCATAGATGAAGACAGCATTTGATATTGGGAATCCATACTGGATACTGGGAAAGGGATTTATATTTCAAAAGATGAAGCAGAGTTTCTATTGCCTTCGGTGTTCCAGGTAGGCTGCTAGAAGAGCATCTGGCAAACCTCTGCCAGGTCCTTAAGCTGACACCAGGTTGAAGGTCTGGCATTGGCATTCGTGCCAAATTTCATACTAAAAGAAATTTGAGCAGGCATTCATGATGACTTTTATGGTGTACTTGGCATCCAACATAAAAATATTTCCAACACCGTTCTACCCAGGCTTTTTATATCATTTATTCTGAAACAGGAAAGAGCCCTTCTTCTCTCTAGGGAAATACTACTGGTGTTTCAGTGACTGTTACAAAAAGTTAATATATAGGACCCATGTGCCTAACCTTAGCAAACTTTCCCCTGAGAAAACTGTTGCACTTTGGTTCTTGAAAAACACTCTGTAACACAGTTTTGTTGACTAATCATAGGTATAAGTACAGAAAAATGGCAGCACTTCAAACCCATTTGTTGAAAATCCATCCAACTTTGGACTTACTATTCGGATTAATAAATAGGCACTACTGTATTTCTTTACCATGCACATTTGGATATAAGTGGATAATGTATTTTTCATGCTTATGAAAACCTTATTGGCACCTACTAAGATGTTTATTGAAAACACTTTTAAAATGTATTTTAAATTTTACTCGAAAAATGCTCCAAAAACATATTGCAGGAGATGATGCTTCCAGACCTAGTTTCCAACAAGACAATACATTTTTGTGCCAAATCCCAATTCTGGTCAGTAATCTAAAATATTAATTTTGACATATCAAAACTTACGGTCAAGCAGAGAAATCAAATACTGCAGACCATGCCTATCAAGAAGCTCAAAGAGAGCAAAAGATCCAGCTATAGCAAGATCTATAGGCAAACAGCAAGGTAGCAATATCGTTTGGTAATGTGGGAAACATTTGGCACATTATTACTCATAGTTTTTACCTACACAAACCCCGTTCAAAGGAGTGCATTGTAAAAAAATGCCCTGTAGTTTCCTATGAGGTTGATCTTACATAAAACAACAATGTGTGGAAACTAAACTAGGTCCTATGATTTACAGTGGTTTTTCTATGTTATTTATTACACTGAATGGCTTTAGATATATAGTGTATATACTTAATATTCATCTCTGGATTGTTTCGAGTTAGCACATTATTTCTTAAATTCTATTCCCTTCCTTTCCTTTTGTTTATTGGGTGCAATAAATTCTTATTGTTTCCCTTCCTTCATTTTACAAGGTAAAACTGTACTTAATGCCTCATCTTATGGGTATAAAAATGGAAGTTGATGGAGTACACTGTTATGATTTATACATTTTCACCCAGAACTGCCTGTGTATTTAATCTCATAGTGAGGCTATAATGTCTCTATAACTACCATTTATTTCTGAATGAAACTGATACAAAAAATATATAACTTTGTGGGTAAAAAACATTACAAGAGAGAAACCCAAGAAAGGCTAGGAACAGATCAATTATCAATGTGCAACAGTCAGTCAACCTATCTGAAATCAGACTTTAGACTTGAGTATACATTGCACATGGGTTTTGTCTTGGTGCTTTTCCTCTCTGGCGCATTAGCCTGAGGGAACAAAGATGATCCTGTAACTGATTGCTACCTACATACAAACCTTTCTTTTTTAAGCTTTCAAATACTGGACTGTAAGAGGTGGAAATCTCAAAGCCTGTTAATTTTCTAGCTAATAATGGGGTGGGAAGGCACCAGGTGACTTCAATTCAAGTAGGAAACTGCTAAGCTGTTAATCAAAACACTTGATATATAGCTTATACTACTTCTGTACACAGTTTAGCTTCAGTAAAATGACTTCACCTGTCCACTGAAGATGAGCCTTCAAATAATACTAGTAAACTAGTAGTAGGAATACACATAACAACAACAACAACAACAACAACAATTAGGCTGGGAATCAGAAATTACAGAAAAGCTCTCCAGTTAGACTGGGAAGAGCAAAAAGTCTAAGTTTCAGATGGATCACCATTGGTGTGTGCAAACAATTACATGACATGATTATCTGCAACGAGAAAGTAAATGCAATTCCTAGGAAGTTCTCATGAGAGAAAAGAAGATATCAAATGAAATATCAAGAAAACACAGAGAAGGTGGAATAAATATAATACTGTTCATGCACTTCTAAGACTCAAGTAACAAACTACACAAATGCAAATTCATAACTCATTTTTTCTTCTTTCATTTTAGTTGTTTCATCTTTATATTGTATCCTGCAAAATGAAACTACATTGAGCTGTACCTTCTACTTTAAAAATATGAATAGAGAGAGAGAGAGATCTCTGTTACTGGCATTAGCCCATATGCAATGACTAACATTGTAATGAATGCCTTAGAATCATCTAGGTTGGAAGGAACCACTGGAGAACATTTACAACACCACTCTAATCAATGTAGGTCCATTTAGATTCAGCTGCTGGAGGCAGTGGCCAGTCAGGGTTCAAGTGTCTCCATGGATGGAGATTCCACAACCTATCCAGGCAACCTGTTCCAGTGTTTGACCACTCTCAAGGCAAAATCCCTTGCACTGGGATGGAATTTCCTATGCTCTAATTTCTGGTCACAGCCTCTTGTCCTTCCACTGTGCTCCTCTGAGAAGAGTCTAACTCTGTCTTTTCAACATGCCCCTGTTAGATCGTCATAGACAGCAATAAGATTCCCTTCACTGCATTAGCCTTCTCTTTGGACAGAACAAACACATCTCTCAGCCTTTCCTCGTATACCAGCCCCCTAAGCATCTCAATGGCCCTCTAATGCACTTGCTCCACTATATCAAGGTCCTTTCTGTGCTTGGTGAGCCCAAAACTGGACATAGCACTAGCGATGTCATCTCACAAGTGCCAGATAGAGGGAAAGAATCACCAGTTCCCTCCACCTGCTAGCTACCCTCGTCCTAATGTAGCCCACAAAGCAGCTGGCTGCCTTTGCCAGAATGGCACGCTGATGACTCAGGTGCAACTCGCTGTGCACAAGGGCCTCGGGTCCTTTTCTGCAAAGCTGCTTCCTAGCCAGTCAGTGCTGCCCTGTGCCGCTGCTGCATGGGCTCATTCCGTCCCAGATGCAGGACTTTGCATTTGCCTTTAGTGAGTTTCATGAAGTTTCTGACAACCCATTTCTGGAGCCTGACAAAGTCTCTCAAGCAGCAGCCCTGCCCTCCAGTGTACTGACCTCCCGACCCAACTCATATAACCTGCAAACTTGCAAAGGACGCGCTCTATCCAGTCATCCAAGCTGTTACTGAAGACAAGCATGGCTGGCATCAATCCCTGAGGCATGCCACTCATAACCAGCTGCCAGGTGAGCTTTGTACCAGTGATCATCACCCTTAGAGCTCAATGGTTGACATCATCTTCCACCCTTCTTACTGTCTATTTACCCAGCTCACCAGTTTGGCTGTAGGAACACTGGGTAGACTCTTAAACGTCTTGCTAAATTAAAGGCATATGACATCCACTGCTCTCCTTACCTGCTCAGCTAGTCACCTCATGACTCAATGGAACACAGATGTCCCTCCCCGACCACATGGCACAGAGGATATACAGGTAACCTAAAGAAAGCTTATCATGGACAAGGAGTGCCCAGAGTACACAGGAACCAGTTGCTTGGCAACTGTTTCCAACTGGTGCAAACTAGAAAAAAAAAAAATCCAGAAATCTAGGAAGCCATAACAAGTTCCCTGCTGGCCTTGTATTTTCTTTTGAAATTTTGTGAGAAAATGTCTCTGTCCCCAAGGGTTCTGCTCATTGCAAACACAATCCCCTCTGAAATGCAAAAAAAGGAGTCAGGCTTCTAATTTGCACTGTCAGTGTAGCAACTTCTCATGCAAATGCGACAACACTGGAAGCTCAGAGATGCAAGATTTAGGGTATGCATCCTTATCACTAATTGCCTGAAATGAACAGATTTCTTCACAGAAATACACAAAGCTTGTTGAATTTTTTGCCATATTAAGCTGCACATCAAATTTTCTTTTCAGTGTCATGTGAAAAAGGTGTCAAGCCAAAAATGTGCCTCGTCATGTGATTCATCGTAGCACAAACTTAGATTCACAGCTCCTGACAAGCTCTTGAGTTTTGCTTTCAGTTGCACCGCTCCAGAATGAAGCCATTGAAGAAAGAGAGTAAAGCTAGCCTAGGATTTCTCTGTACATAGGTGATGCTGCTGTACGTATACTAATGCTAACTGCTTAAGATGATATTTAAAAATTGGTGAGGTGATAGTAGAGATGGATTTTGAAACTCATCCATACATGCTTCACATAAGGCTAAGCTTTGAACACTGTGCAAGGATGTACCATATGTCAAATGGCAGAACAGGCTCTGACACTACCAGTTTCATACAATTTAATAACAAGCATTTCAATTTCACCCATTTCTAGTGACTCAACAAGATGCTTGACTATCACACTGTCTCCTCTGTTTTCCACAGTCAGCCATCTTAAGATGAGAGTTGCCATAACACTCTAGATTTATCTGCTGATTATTTTTTCTTAACAGCAGTCCTACCGTTGTGCTGAATGAGCAGTTTTCTTCTCAGCCTTACTGGGCTAAAATTTCCCCTACTTTTTGGACAGCTTTGCAGTAATGACATGTTAAACATCTGGCAAAATTTTGCTTTGCTGTGAGGCAGGATAAGCAGAATTTCACAGTTTAAGATCAATTAGATCCTTTCAAATGTTTTGGACCTATAATCGTTAACAATCAAATAGTGGAAACCATTTAGCTGGAAGAACAGATTTTTGCCATGATTAAATATATGCCTGAAAGTGCTTTATTTAATGTTATTTAAGAATTTTATTACATTTAATACAAGCAATTTAAACCACACAAATATCATCCAAAGAGATGTATATGTATTACATATATGTATATGTATTACAAATGTATTACTTGCCACTACACTGAAATACAATCGCCACCACAAAGTAACACAAACAAGTAGCAGTTTGGAGCAGGAGATAAAGAATATAAAATACATTTAATTGAATCTACAGTTGAGAAATAGATAAGTGGTGTATCATAGAATCACAGAATCATAGAATCTTTGGGTTGGAAGGGACCTTTTAAGGTCATCTATCATTTAACACTGTTGACTTTTGCCAGATGACTGTCATCACCTCTAATTGTATGAAAAAGAATGAATTATTTTAAACTTAAATCTTCAGAAAAAAATGCTTTAAACTGTGTGCCTAATTTGCATAGGCAATTACTGTCCTTTCACACAGCCACTGCAATTGTGATTGCTCTGACTGCATGTCCAAATTAGAGAAAAAAATTCAAGCACAGTTACATAAACTTTCTGCCTGAATGACTGCGAGTCATTAGCTTCTTCTCATCTGAAAGATGGATTTAGCAATAGAAAACACACTGGATACAAATGAAGAAATGTGGCTTCAGGGATATAAATCTCCTTAGTGTTAAAAACAAGGTACACCATGTACTGGACATTAAAGACGGACAGCAGATACAAACACAGCAAGCGTGGAGGTCTACATAATAGCCATACTAAGCGGGAATAGCTAACATATGATGGGAGGATTAGAGTGGCCACATGGTGCTGAAAATACGACAACAATGACTACGATGGTAGTGAATGATTATTGTCAAGAAGCTATGGAGTGCCAGATGAAAGCAGGAGGCTATGGAAAGATTCACAGGAGAATGAGCATAGATGACTTGCAGAGCAACTGCACAAGAGGCATTAAAAATTGTATGAGACAATCAAATGACAAGACTGAAGAGCTCATTAAAGCCTGACGGATGGGCATACACTGAAACGCAGACAGCTACCATAGCAAATCAGAGGTAGGATCTCACTAAGAACTTTTTCTAAGAGCATGTGATACCTTAAACTATTTAGTGTATTCAAAGGGGCAGAAGGGAAGTAAGAAGAGAAAAAAACCCCACCACTTAATAGGCTCAGACCTTTTGGGAATTGATAGTTTCACAAAACCCAAAGAAAACTGAATTTGTACAAAACAGGGAAACATACTTCTTTCCATCTAATGGCAAAATTTCAAAGAAAACCTTTTCTAGTACTTGCAGTTATGGTCCATAAGGACCATGAATCATTCAGAGTATTTTAACAGAGGAAGGTAGTATTGAGGAAATGCTCATATTCATCTACACAGCTTTTAATTGAGAGGAATATGATATTGAGGATACGTTCCTAATTCATCTAGACAGTTCTAGATCACAATCATCTCTTGAAGCTTTGATGCCTATCAATTGTTATTTAGAATGACAGGAGAAAGGGTATTAGATTTCATTAGTCTTTATTCTTTTGTCATAAAGAAAGTAAGAAGATGGGAAGCAAACAAAAATGTCAGCATGATTTTGTACGTGGAGAAATTTAAAAGCAAAAAAATTGAATAAAGCAGTTTATGTGCTCAAGACTAAAAATTGTCAGCAAAAATGCCAACAGTATGTAAAACAGAGACAAGCCATAGTAGTTGTGGGAAATCATAAATTTGAAATCCTTCGTTTTGTGTGTTCCAAAGCAGGTGTTCAGTTGCTATAAATCAGCAAAGCTCCCTGACCCTTAATTTCTTAACCACAGGATTGTGCCAAGGATTTCCCCCCCACACTGAATTTAGTTAAACGAGCATTATTTTAGCTATTCTAAGAACTACAGTACCCTCTAGTGGGCAAAGAATTTTTATTCAAATATGGTAAACCAGTTTATTTCAATGGTCTGAAGCAACCACGGGTTACATTCTTCAAAACGCAGAGCCTGAGTGCATGACTCGCGCATATACGTTCTACACAACAAGCTATATATAAGCTATAATTATGTATAAACCCCTACGATTTATTTCGGTGTGATAACATTCTGTAAAGAGGAAGTAGGAATTCATCTCAGCACAAAAAAGCACCACATCTGATGAAAGAAAAGACTCATCTCGGATCAATTCTGAAGTTACAGTAACTCACTCATGACCTCACTTTCCCTAAGTTTCTGATCTGCTGGTTGCTTTTCTCAGTACTGCTCACAACTGCCTCCAAGGTCCAATTGTTCACAAATCATTGTTCCCAACATGGTTGGGAATCCTTGTGAACCTCTTGTCCTTGCATTCTTCCTTACCTATTCTTACAATGTCATGTGATACTTTTGCAGAATGCATTGCAGGAACAGACATATCACAGGTCCAAGGAACTCTCAGACTCTTGTGGAGAGGACATCAATATGAAAGTAGATGGAATTTTCAGGTACCTCTGTGAAAAGAGATGAAATAATGAATTTTCCTAAGAGATCTGAAGGACAAAATGTCATATAGGAAGAAATAGATCATTCTAAGATTAAAAAAGTAGTAACGTTTATATTAATACTTAAGGTGACAAAACAATGGTTAAGGATGGCAAATTAAACAAAAGGCAAGTGTCATTAAATGTAAGTACTGTAGCTGAAAAGGAGATGAGAACATAAAGGGGAGGAATACCAGTGTTTCAGGCTTTTGGAAAAGAGCAATTTGAAACGGAAAACCTGAGAAAGTAAGAAAAAGAATTTAGACAGCAAGACACTTAAATGAGCAAATGGTTTTGATTGCCACACGTGGAGAATGAGGTTCCTGTCCCTTCAGTACAGACCACTTTCTGCGCATCCTCCTTTTGTCCTATCAACAATCTGAACCACCTCTTCATTCTGTACTTTCAACACATCACCTGCTTAAAAAAAACCCAGAAACTTCCCCAATCTGCTCAAGATAAAAGTAAAACTGGTCAAAATACTTTGATGGAAACCAGTCCTTTTGTAAAACTGGATCTTTCCCACCCAATTTTGACAAAATTATGTGTATTTAATTCTTTTAACATGTCAAAACAGTCAATACATTTCGATTCAGCTTTACTGAAATCAGACAATTCAGTCTCGTTTCAAATAACCTTTCAGTCTGAAATGTAGTTCACATTTAAAATTGATGACTCCATATGCGTTTTTAAAATTTAACAGCATTACTAGCTCTTTTTATCTTTTCTTCTGTGCATTGTCACTGCTAGGGAAACTCTGCAATTAGGCAGAGTAGTGACTGCACAGCAAGTTATTAGCCCATTCATGTCGCGCTAAGCTTGTCTATGCCACTTGTAACTAATAATGCCAGAGAGAGAGTATTAACAGCATCACTGTGTTGGTACTTGATGTTGTTAATTTAATTATATACGTAATAGTCTTAATAATTAGACTTTTCTTGCCCTTTTTTTTCCTTTTTCTTCCAAAAAATTGCAGTGCGTAATCCAAAAGCATTTGCTGTGAGCCACGCAGTGAGTGACCACTTAAGGAAAACAGATGTTTAAATTTTACCTGTCTCTAAGATAATTTTATTTTAAAATAATAGAAAATCTCAGTATGCTTTTGGAGGGGAAAAAAGACTTTTGTCTTTAAACAGCGTGCAAGTGTCATGGTAACTTGCAAAATGTGAATAAATAACTGTTTCTAAAATAGTCCACTTTGTCATTTTTTTTCCACACTTACACTTATGAATCTTAAATGAAATGCAAGAGTGAGTAGAATCGTTTTGTTCTGATGTAGCTTGTACTTTGAATATAGTGATATTCACTCATCAGTGTTTCTGCAAATGATGTAATTACATATTATACAAACGTACCTAAAACTAATATTGTCTATAGTGTTAAGATAGTATACATATAGTATATAGGCAAGAAAGAACTCTTTTTTTACCTTGCTATATTGGCTATCACAGAAAGCTGCAATCCTCCAGGAATTCCTTATGATTCCACAAAGATATCAACCCTAAACATTAACACACTCAGGACAATCAGTAGCTTGTTTTGTCTCATCAACAGATTCTGGGGGCAAGTATCTACCAAGAAATTGCGCATTTTCTCCTTTCCATAATTTCAGTAGGAATCAGTCCTCTAAGAATTTTTTCACATCTAGCACTAATACATCATTTAAAAAGAGAAAACAAGAGACATCAGAGCTTTCTGTTTCTTAGACTTGGAGTCTACCTTCCAGAGAATCGGGTGCTGACGCACAGGTCAAAATATAACAAGTTTTACCCTTTTCTCAAAACATGGAGAGAAAAAAAATGAACGATTCAACACTCAGGGCCCTAACATGTCCCTTGGTACCTGAAGAATTTCACTTTTGTGCCTCAATTTCCATCCTCATCTTCCTGCTGGCAGCAAGTTACTCTACCCGTTCCCTGGATTGTGGGGGCCTCTTCCTTCACCAGGCAACAAACCCTGCAGGACTGCCCCAATTCAGGATGAGGACACTGAGCAGATGAGCATGACATTGTGTTCTTGTCTCTTCCATATAGCGTCTCACTGGCTGAGCTGACCTAGGCAACAAACAGGCATAAGTGTCTCTGTCCCACCACTCTGTCATCACTGTTACTACAACTATCTTTACCTCTTAACTGAGGACAAGTTGCAAGAATCACTGTTTCAATTCTTGCTGCTTACCCACAGTCCAGAGTTTATTTCTGCCCCAATGAAGGGAGTAATCAGCATTTTGTAAGCCAGCAACATTACTGCCCAGACACAAATGTGCACACAGATGGAATTTTCAGTAGGATTTTTGATATCAAAATTCCTTCTCAGAAATCATCCCAAGAGCAAACAGGTACATAACACCTCATATTGCACTATAACCAAAGTTCAGGTACATACATTAAAAAAAATGTAAGTAAACCAAAAGGGGCTGCAGACATATAAGGCATATGTTTATGTTCTTCACCTTCTCCACCTTAAAACAGTGGAGAACTGTTTTAAAATGTTACATACTGAAATTAACAGAATCAAGCTAAACCTAGTGAGTTTGGCTTAGAGATTAGGGAGAGAATGGTAGCTGCCATGTTGTCCTAAAAAAACAAAACCGCCAAACCAGCCTGCAAAGGGAATTAACAGCATTTCAAAAAGAAAAAAGTGAATAGTGTGTATTATTTAAGAGGAAAAAAAGACAACTTGCAGAGATTTTTAAAAGTGCACATTAAGTCACCAATCCAACCACATGATGGCAGTCCAACATTAAAAAAAATGAAAATATGTGCATTTAATAGCAACTATCTGAAAAAGTAGTTGAAACCTGTATGATTTTGAGGTAAATACCCAATATACAAAGAAGTCTGATGTTTTATTTATTTTCCATGAAACTCTGACTTTATAGTTCAGTTCATATATCCCAGAGTCCATAGAAATAAGATTTAAATAGCACTGTTTCATAATTTTAGAAAATACTATTTCCATGTATTAGGGTACTGATTTGCACACTCTTCATTCAGGCTCCAATCCACATACACTGTTTCTGAAGCACAGTACATCATTTACCTTCATATAACATAGGTCAACCTGATATTAGACCCAAATGAGCGCTCAGTTTCTCCCTTAGTGAGCAAAACCAATTTGAAAAAAACAAAGTCCTGGTACATCCCTAATTCCAAAATACCAGTTTTCTAGTATGCTTTTCTCCCAATCCCCCTTTTTTTAGTTTCCTCCTCACTAACTGCAACCCACCTACCTACCTAAATTCACATACATATCTTCCAGTCCAATTCTTCAGTGTGCATAGGCAACATATAACCAGCTTATGAATGCCCAAAAGATGATCGCTGAGATACCAAAGTCATAACTGAGGACATCCATAGTCTCATTCTCTTATATTCAGTGTTGCTACAGCTAACTATATGGTTTGCCTTTCACCACTGCCATTGTCAGGATAATGTTTTCAGTGGTATTTAAAAAAAAAATTTCCTAATGCTTTTCCTAACCAGCACATGGCAGATTGTTCTGATTGGCACATATGCCCCAAATTGCTCCCTTGTTCCCAGATTAATTCATTTTTATTTGTCTATATTGAACTCCATGTGCTGTATGCCAACCAAATCAAGATGGGTCAAATCACTATACGTCTTGTCTCTCTCATTATTGTCTTCACTTTTGTCAGTATAGTGAGTAACTCTGAAGACGTTTTCCTGCATTCAAATTATATGAAGTATATTAGCAGTACCAGACACACACAACAGTCAGTAACTGGGAATACATTTTAAAAGTGCAGTAATTTTTACACAACACAGGGCATTAGCCTAGAACCACAGTGTTATTGCTACACAACAAAATCGCTACACCTAAATGCAGCTATTTGTCATTCTACCTCACGTTAGAAATATAGATTCAATTTAACTTGATATTGTGACTTTACGGGGCAGTATTAGCTTCTAGCTCACCTGTGGGTCTGTAATCACAGATGTACCGCTGATAAGTATTATTCCACTCCATGATGAGAAAGTAAACCTGTTGTGCTTATTAGCATTATAGAGCACATTAAACTACAACGCGTCTTCCAGCTCGTAACTCCCATGGTTGTGACTGAGCTTTTCCTTACCACTGTTTCAGTATGAACACCCATATGCACCCACGAAACCAAAGGGCACTCTCACTCTAATTAACTTCCTTTCCACAACGTGCAGACGATGATCCAACGCATCAGACAGGGAAGCGGAGGAAGAGCTTTTCCAGCCTTTTGGTGCCTCTGCATGGTGCCATCCAACTCCTCTTCCACACTGCAATGGCCATCATCCAGTTGTAGGCTCAGCACCTTGCTCTACAGTGCCTTCTCCCCTCAGTTCTCCACTTGTTCACTGAATACAGGTTTTTTGATTGTACCCCCAGCATCCATGACAACATATGTCCGCCTCCTGAGAACAAGCCCAGCAGCTTGAAGAGGTGGGCTAAAACTTACAATTCTTTCTATCTCGTCATATAGCCTGCCTATCAATGGACAGACTGAACTTTGAGCTAGCTGACTTATGCTTGTACCATCGCACCATTTTGCTATATATATATGTCTCTGAAACATTTCAAATGCATACTCAATACACTTTAAATATATATACTTTGATATTTTCCTCCTGCTCATGGATTTTCACAATTTCAAGCCTGCTATACCTAATGTTAAACTCAAAAGTACTACAAGAAAATTTGCATTTCACTGCACAATTGATTCAAAACACACAAAAACTAAAGAACATGATGGCCTTTATTACTGTATGTACAGAACATTATTTCGTTGTTATGATGCCTTTACTTCTAATTAAATTCTTTCCACTTGTTCGGAGTTAGTCTTTCTTTACGCTAAAAATAAAAAAGGGTCCATTGTAAGCATTACTTATGCAAATCCAGAATCCATTCTGTTACTCAATACTGAAGGAAGTTGATGGCTTGTCAGTAATTATTCAGAAAATGCTTAATTGTGCAAGTATTTGAAAATGCTTAAAAATGAGAAGTACAACCATGCCATCTTCTGATCAATTTGTGGTATAACATGTCACAGAAAACTTACCAACACCCCGATATTGGCTATCTTCATACTTAATTCAGAATGATTACACATGTTAACAGTCTCAATACATGCTCAGTCTCGATAAAAGTAGTGTATGATGAAGATAAAGTTGGTGGGCACAATATTACGGCTCAATTCCATCTGTAGTCCACATGAAGAATTCCAAGTGGCATATGCAATACAGTTTCAACCAGAAAACTTTCAGATTGAAATGCTTTTTTCTAACAGAACATCCTTAATCCAGTTTTACCAGTTTTTACTAACTTTCTGAAGAATCTTGTTTAACAAAGTCTATGTTAATCTTGTGCACAACACAGACCATAAAACCTCCATGAAGAATTCCCATTTGAATGGCAATTATCTTTCAGGAAAAAATGGCAACTACCTGTTAAGAAAACACCCTGTCTTTATTTCTAGAATCTCTACTGGAAAATAAAAAAAACAACATTACTAAATTACATAAACCAAATTTATTTTCTAAATCTTAATTTTTTTAAGTTCATGGGATGTCCATCTAACACCACTCCTAAATAGTTATAAGAAAAGCATATGGCTACATTTCATTCTTCATTTGTAACTATTGTATGAATATAGGTACTGCCAGGTAAGGGAGCTGTTTCTAAAAAAGTAAAAATATTTCACACATATATGCAAGCACATTTTACCTATATATTAGGTTATCGCTTGCACAAGACACTATAAAACAAATACATAAAGGAAGCTCTCTACTTTTACCGGTATGACTTTGAATTCCTGACACCTCTTGGTATATCCAGGCCACACACAAGGTTAGGCGTCTTTACACCGACTACTGTCTGCTTCACATCAACACTTACACTACCACCTTTCCTAACGCCACTGCCTCCTCACCGGTGCCACTCTATTGCGCTAACAAAGCGTCTGGGGCAGCCCGTAAGGAGCAGAAGCCGAAACGGCAGCGCCAGCAGCGGCAGGGCCAAACTCAGAAGGCGAGGGACAGCCAAGGGGAGTCGCTGCTAGCGGAAGGTACCGGTCTCACACCCAGGTGGCTGACAATGCGGGCTACCGTTTGGCGTCACTGCTACGCCCATCCAGACGCCCCTCTCCAGACACACACAGACACACTCTCTCACACACACACGCTCCCGCTCTCTCACACGCTCCTGCGCTTGCGCTCTCACACTCACTCGCGCTCTCGCGCTCCCGCTCCCCCTCTCACACGCGTCCTCCCCCTCTCTCGCTCCCGCGCTCCCTC
>NW_010542458.1:337-805 GCF_000687285.1 Phaethon lepturus | reverse complement strand
CCTACAGCAGAAGAGCTCATCCTTTCAGAAGGAAACATTGTTCTACAGAGTACACCACATAGAGCATAAAATTTAAATAAGCTTTAAATAAGGATTGGTCCTTTAAAAGGAAGAACGAAATGCATGGAGAGAAAAATAAAACCTCACCTGCCCAGTCAAAACACTCATCTTACTTTTCTCCTTAGTATTATCTTGCTGACAGCACATTACCCCAACACTGCAAGGAAGAGAAATTAGATGTCACTGTACAGAGAAAACTATGAAAAAAACCCAACCCCTAACCTGTAAAGAATTCATGTCCAACAGAGGAACCGGTGAACTGCCCACAATTTTTCCACTAAACTTCGGATTTGCAGAGCTGCCCATCTCTTCAGGATTTCAACTCACTTCAGTGGAACCTGCAGGTGCTTAGAGCCCTAGAACAAACCAGCTCTTTTCTCCACATTATATCGGAATCGGAGATGCAGT
>NW_010542458.1:0-225 GCF_000687285.1 Phaethon lepturus | reverse complement strand
CTTCAGTTCATATTTTCAGGAAGACGACATCTGTCTGTCTGCAACAGAGACACAACCTGTGTTGGAAAAGCGCGTACCATATACTGTTCACGTTGCCAGAAACTCATCTAGAACAACAAGAGGTCTATGTTTTCAAAGTTCTCCAGGAACTAAAGCGATCAGGCACTTTTCTTTAAAATAAACGGAAATTTCTGAAAAAAAAAAGTATTAGCAATTATATAAAAC
>NW_010542457.1:30340-34087 GCF_000687285.1 Phaethon lepturus | reverse complement strand
GCGCGAGCAGTCGGACCCCCGCAGACGAAATCTGCCCGCGGTGGGGTGTGCTGTCCGTAGGTACGGAGGTGGGCGTCACGCGGGAAGAAGCGATGGCCTGCGGAGACGCAGGTACCAGAAATGGGATGAGCCCACGTGCATACGTTTAGGAATGAATAATCACGGTTTATGCTATAAACTGGGGCATCGTCAGTTTGGAAGCAACCGAGAAGGAGGGATCCAGGCCATGAGCTGCCAGTGATGCAGCTGTGAAAACAGAAAATGGGATCCTAGGCATTTCCAGTATGAAAAGCCACCATAGAAATGCATTCAGGAGACCACAGCTGGGAATCCAAATGCAGTTCTGGTTCAGTCATGCGATTCTGGTCAGTCATGTTCAAATACAGATGACCTGCGACTAGCATACCTGCTGAGAAGACTTAGAAAGGAGAAACAGAGAATGGACAAGCTGTATACCTTTGCAAAACAAAGACTGAGAGCAGCTACCATCAGTTTGCATAAATACCTTGGGTGACAAGCCTGAGAAGGGACAAGAATTAAGATAAAGGTGAAGTGTTTGCACAGAAGCAAGATGTAAATGGGTTGCAGATACATTTTGGCTGGAAATTGGGAGACTTTCTTTTCCTGTAGAGATTGATTGTCTGCCTTTCTATGGAAGTAAGAGGGGAAGAATACTGGATGATGAGCTAGCTAGAGCTCTTACCAGTTCATGACAGAAATGACATATATGTTTGCAGTGGCAGGGGAACTGGACTTGAGCAGGGTGTCCTTTCCAATCTTCTTTTCTTAAATAGGCCAGGATTGTCTAGATACCACAGTGATAAATCATGCAAATAAGTAAATAAATAAATAGTAACAACATTTCTAATGTGCTTATCTGGGGATTGCCAACGGCTGTGCAAACGTGAATGCCAGATATCTGTCACTCAGGAAAAAGCTAGGCAGGTATTACTAGCTTCATGTTGAGCTGGGAAGACTGAAGTAGAGACAGGCTGAGTATATGGCATGAGCCCATTCCAAGGGGTTTATTTGCAGCGACAGCAAAGCTCCACTGGGCTGAACTAACAGCACCCAGAAGCTGTGGAGTGCAAATGCCCATGTAGAAAGCTTTCCCAGAGCAACGAAGAGCTCTACACCTGCCAGCTTTAAGAACTGTCTGTTGCTTAAGACTGGATGAGGGCCCAGTCAAAGTTTTTTGGGAGGGGCTTGTGTTGTACTGTAATACAGTTTTCTTTATGTCCTGGAGATAATAGAAAATAATCAGAAGCAGCTATGTCAATTAGAGCAGCCTTGAAGTGGCTTTATATTTCACTTCAGGACATCCCAATAATGGAATAGTTCTCCCCCTGAGTAAAGGAACAGTGTGACCAAAAAACAGGACATGTGAATAAGTGGCAGAACTGAAAAAAACCCACAGTAACCCTAAATTCTTTTCTAACCACAGTGAATGCAAGCCTTCATTTACATTCAACCAGCAGCAAAAATGAAAAAGCCTGTTACTTTGCATCAGCCCTCATTCACTGGCCCATATTTCCCAGCTATTTGTCCATGCCCTCAGCACAAGCCTGTAAATACAGGCAGTTTGGTGAAAAAGCAGACACTTCCCTTTGCTAAACTTTGCCCAGAAACAAAACCTGGCAAAACTCAGTGACGGCTTTTTAAGAATTGATCAGAAGAAAAGTGTTGGTCTACCTGTGTAGGCATATACTTCATAACAAAGGTCAGCTCTCAGAATGCTCATCTGCAGTAAGGAAAAAGATGAAGTCTGCCCCTGCTCTCATGCAATCCTTTCTGTTCCACACTCTAACCCTTGTGGTCTTGGGCAAAGCTAAGATACTTACAAATCTTCTCACCTCGAAACCATTGCTCTCCCATTATATCAGAGTTCTGTGTTGAAAACATTTGTATACGGCAAATAATACATCTGTCTATAATGGGTTCTCTGTTGCCTTCATTTTTCCCCTGCAGGTTATTTTTCTGTTCCTTAAACACCCAGCTTCTTCCCTTCAGCATTGGAAGAGCCCAGCAGAGCCCTAGCAGCTTAACTTTCCAGCATTTCTGATACCTGCAGCACTCCACTTAGTGGTAAGCTGAACTAGGCCTTCTTCTGTGGTGCTGGGTAAACCTTGGGAGTTTATCCCAACTCTTTCATTGATTTGCTACACGGTTTGTACAAGTGAGTCCCTTTGTGTCAGTTTTCCCCACTGGAAAAATAAGAGTTCAGTTTAGTCTCATGAGTTATGAGTGCCTCATGAGTCACCAAAGACTGTCAATCTACCGGAGAGAAAAGAATTCCCATGGAAGAGCACCTGTTTACATGGAGTTTTGTTACAGGTGAGTTACTGGACAGCTTCACCTCATAATTTTTGATACTATCTGTTTATGTTTCTACAAACAAATCTCCACACTTCAATTCTTTACCTGGGAAATGAAATGGAAGAAATGAAAAAGATGGCTTTCAGCAACCTGTTTTCTACAGCAGACATGAAGACGGCTTTTCTTTGTTACCTTTTTTCCTTTCTGTGAGGCATTCATCATGGTGACACAGCACATATGGCAGCAAAAAAATCCTGGGCTGGACTCAGTACTGTTGATGTTGAGTCATTTACACCATTGCCAGCAACCACCAAGTGAAATGGTTGTGTAAACCTCCTCCTTGGACCTTTATAAATGATGCCAAATGCAAAGCGCTGGAGCATCCTATATTGTGTCCTTTCTCACATATTTTAGGCTTCACATTTTGGCACGTATAGTATAATTCCCTATATTTCTAGGCAGTAGTCATGGTCATATTTAGGCCCACATCAAACAATTCCATAAGCTCATGTGAGGCCAAAGCTTGTCTTAAATAACTAAGAATAACAGATAGGAAAATCCATTTATTTGCAATTTAGGAATGCTGGATAAGGTTATAAAATTGCTGTATCATGGAAAGGTTAAGGTTATAGTGAATCAGCAATTTGCTACCACAGCTGGTGTCATATAACTCCCTGAAAAGGGAAAAAAATCTCAGTGAGCCACTGACATTAATAGTCTTCCATTTAAACAGGACTGTCTTAGAAGAAATGTATGGCTGCCCTTGCACTCAGTGGTCTGTGAGAGCTGGGGGCATGGCATAGAAAAATCCCAGCAAAAAAAGAAGGAACAAAGAGCAGGAAGTGGCTTTTGAAAACACAGATGTTAAGAGTTCAGGGCACTCAAAGGAGCACACCCTGACTGAGGGAAGTCTTTTGACCATTGTATTGGGAGAAGGAAAAGGTAACTTGTTCTGGGAGAAGGAGGTGGGTTTTGGAGCATTACACAGTCTGTGGCAGACTCCCTCTTGAGAGGGAAAGGGGCAGGAGAGAAAAACAAGAAGTTAAGCAGACTCTCCATGTCACAAAGGAAGTAGGAGTGTGAAAAGGGGCACAGGAATACGGCTGTTACAGAGAGACGCAAGAACTGTGGATGTCTTCAGTGAAATCTTTCCACAGAAACTAAAAGGCATGAGTCTCCCTTGTCAGTAGAATTGTTTTTTTACCCAAGAAATCTGAAAAGCTGTGGATATTTGGTTTGTTGTTTTAATTTCAGGAGCTCGGTTTCTTCCGCCTTCCAGTTCCCTGTATCTTCAGCCTCACTGTATTAGGATGACTGTTCTAAATTACCCAGTCTTGGCCAACAGCCCCACTTGCAAAGTACTCTGCAAGCAGTCTAACATTAGGGATAAGCTACAGTCATGACAATGTGTCTGTGAATAATCACCTACTC
>NW_010542457.1:9869-30309 GCF_000687285.1 Phaethon lepturus | reverse complement strand
CCTACAGAAAGCAGAATAAGTGCCTGGGCTGTGGTAGGAACCCAGACAGCAAGGTAAAATGGTAATAGGTAAAGGAGCATCTTCACATTAATCTCTTTCAGCTGGTGATTTCCTGATGTGATGGGTGTGCACTGAAGCAAAACAGAGCACAGTTTAGGAGGCTGTTTCTTCAGTGTTGCCATGGGGCTGTAATGACCATAGCTACACCCTTTAGCAGTGGAAACTTCAGTTTTATCTTCACCTTGTGAGGAAAACTGAGCTCCAGTGCAGCCAATAGCAGTCACTGGGGAATGCAACTTTGCTTGCAGGGAGCAAGCAGAGGGGGCAGACAGCCCTGCTCTGGCTCTCCTGGGAAAGCCTCAGGCCCAGTGAAGACTTGCCAAGCATCATCTCAGATTCTCAGTGCCAACACACTGGGGACTGGCAGGCAGTTCAGTGCCCTGTTCTCTCGCTAGTGGCAAGAGGAAGGAGGGAGAGGCATTACATGAAGGAGTGGTTAGCTACTCCATTTTTATGGACTGGCAGGACTTACCCTCTGTCAGTGGTCAGAGAGATCAAAGCAGCTCAAAGCTTTAGGGGAAAGATGGTATCGGAGACTTATACAAATGTCTTGGGTGGGGGCGGGGAACCCAAAACAACAACTAAGTGGTGCAGCTACACTTGATTTTTCATTATGTCTAGACTGGGCATGATCTTTTAAGAGAACCCATGGGAACTGAGCCACCAAAAGAAATTGCTCATAAATGTAAATTAAAGCACATTTAATCACTACCATTAACTCTACCCTGGCTGAAACCAGGACAGGTGCAAATTGTGCTTTTTAACTGTTTAGAGAGTACAGTTTAGGTTGTATTGATGTCTATGCATTTCTTGTGTAAGAGCAATAAGATCCCATGGTGTCTGAATAAATAAGGTATATTTGCCAATAATGACAGACATGAAAATTGAAGCCACAAGTTCTAAATGATCACATAATGTTTTCAGACACGTGAGGGCCGTATTAAACCATGACTTAAAATAGGCAATAGCTAATTTTTAAGGACCCTGTCTCTTGGTGACATTAGTCAGTCCTGAGACATTGACTCACTCAGACTCTGTCTAAACAGGGAGAAGCTTAGGTGCTTTCTCTTTTCAGCTAGGAAATGTAAATATTTTTATGAAGGCAGAAATTGTGATTAACATGCTACATGCTTCAAAATACATGAAAAGTCTCATGACTTAGCTGTAAGTAGCTGACGGGAAGCACAGGAAAACAGGAGCTCCTCAAAAGACATTAAATACCTATGTCTATATCAAAGGTATGTTTCTCTATACAGGTTATTCAGCCATGAGGTCTCAGAAGACAAAGCCAAGTAAAGCCTCTTCAGAAACCAGCAGAAAGCCTGTAGTCTAGTAACTGGGACCTCATCTGAGAGATGAGAAAACAGCCTGATTTAGAGAAAGGACAAGTCGTGTCTTCCATCTCTTAAGTAAGTGTCCTAACGCATAGGTAATAGGTGATTCTAGGATGGAAGCTTCTCCTTCAGGAGCCACTTCTGTTTTGAATCAAAAAGTAAATATGGCATTGAGAAAGGCAGGAAGAGTCAGACCTTACAGCTAGCTGATGAGAGTGGTCTTCTAGGGTGTCTGAGACTCATGTTTGAACCTCTGGCGTTCTGGACTCAGGATGTAATCTTGAACAAGGCTCTTTTGTAATCCAGGGTGAGTACTTCAGCTACCATGCTTAGACTTACCAGGTCCCTCCAGAACATACTTCTGTCACATTAATATTGCAATGGGGAACTTGGTTCATCTGCACCTGCATCATCTTTAATGGTCTGTTTTCTCTCTGACTTAGTTACATGACCTAAAACTTTGATTGTCTAGGTCAAACTCAGATGTCTGGAAAGTCTAAGCATGCTGATCTGAAAAAAAAATCCTTGCTTTCTGGAAAGTTCATGGTTTCATTTGATACGAAATGGAGAAATACCATCAATGTTCAGGGATTTTAATGGCATGGGAAAATGATTGCTTTACAGTTGTAGTGCTGCTATAGAGAACTGTAATAGAAATGCTGAGATAACAGTATGAATGGGAATTGTCAGGGTGTGGAAGTACTTGAAGGGACACAGGGTTGGAAGAGGACTATAGGAATGGCCTGTGCTGATGGCACCTAGATTAGCAATTCATCAGGGCCCTGGCATGCATACATGTGCAACTTCTCGGAACACCCATGTTAAGAGAAATCCTGATTACTCACGGGATTATTTACTGGGACAGGATGGACAGACTGATCACAGCCTGCTCCAAAAGAATACAAAAAGGCATATGCAAAACCAGCGCATGGTCACCAACTTGCAAACGACACAGATGTGAGGAGGATTCAGTAGCTGATGTCCTTGTCCTCTGCATCATGGCAAGGAATCCTGGCCAGACTGCCTGAATACATGTATTTTGGTGCCAGTGTGCTGGACAGACTGCTTGAACACTTGCACACACCGCCCCCCACTGCGTGACTGCTCAGCAGGTTGCTTGGACGCACACATCCTGGTGCTTGTACGAGAGCACATATGTGAATGAATGACACCTGTTTTGTTTCAGGTTTTGATTTTACAATAAAATCACCTTCCACTCCTATAGGGTCTGGCATTGAGTTTTGCTACACTGTTAACACAGTGTTGCAAAATTTCCTACACTGAGTATTTCTGAAAATTTAGACCATATGGCTTTATGGTCTTAAATGACCTCTAGAATTTAATTTTTGTGTGTTTGTTTGAGTTGACAAAGCAACTTATATTTACGTAGTTTAAAAGGGAAAGTTATATCCTTAGTTTCATTTACAGCTACTGGCTTAGACAACACTTAAGCAATCCCCGTGGGTGATGCCGAGTACTGTAGCTATCCAATCGGATAATAAGAATGAACACAAATTGAGTCATTGAGCCTGTGTGGTTTTAATAAAGCGGAGAAAGATCTGCAGCTGCCAAGATTCTGCAGAATACAGTTTTCTGAGCAAATAGAGAGACTTGTTGACTAGAAAACAAAATTCAGGGGTGCTGTGTGCATCACTGTGGCTTAAATTAATGACAGAGACTCTCTTATTAAAACATGGATCATCAGTGTGGGCTTTTCATTGTGGACATCAGAGTGAGTGTTGAAGGCAATGCCCATCAAGTGAAAAAACAGATCTGTGATTTTTATTAGCATTGCATAGGAGATTTTTATGTTAACAGGAAAACAATGAGCCTGATCTCACTCTTGGATAAAAAGGGGTGAAGTTATATATATGTGTGTGTATGTGTATGTAGACACCCATATGTATAGCCATTAACAAATATGGCTTTTACTCATTACAAAGATGCCAGTAAGCATAATCATGACTCAGCACATACCTCTCAGTCTGTGTGTGAAAGGATATTAGCAAGGCAAGGAATAACTGATGAATTTGAACAATCTAGAATCTATGGTCTTTTTAATCCTTTATAAAATATGGTTGGTTATTACACTACAGTCTTCTTCTGACCTTAAAATGAGGTTTAAAAACAGAACTGACATACATAATCTCAACTTCTGTATTTACCCCCATCATAACTGCTGGATGTCAGATTTGTTAAACTGGGTAGTAGACAGGCCTCAGAACTACAATACCTGAGCTTGGATTTTGCTTATTCCACTGGGTCCTTTACTTGTCCACAGACAAGTCATCTAAACCAAAGTTTCAAAAGGATCAGCCTAACACTGGTATTGCACTGTCATTAGCACTCAGATATCCCTTTGTGACCTTTGATACAAAATCACAAGCTCAAATTCAGCTTTGCCTAAGCAGAGCTCTGACGCACGCAGAGAGCTCATTTTTGTGCTGCAGGAGAGCTTGGTGGCATTATTCAGTGTCATGCTCTTGTATTAAGAGCATATGTGTAAGGCAGAGAACACGTATCAGCATAAAGAACAGAAAATCTAAAATTAGCCATCACCATTCAAGTAATTATTTTGCTGAGACTCTTTTATCAGATGTCACTGTTAAAGGCACCCCTACCTGGATGGCAAGACATAACTCCTTCCCAGGAGAAACACATACTCTTCCAGGCAACTTCAAAAGTCTGAGGGCTAATCTGGGCCTTAGGTGGTGCTGCCCTGCATCACTGCTCTTACATCAGACCAAAATGACTTAGCACCTCCTGTTGCATTAGAACAGAAAACCCAAACCTTGTGTGGAGTCCAGAAGTGGTACTTTTTTTCTGCAACTGCCTCACAGCAGTAGCCAATGGTGAACACTGTCTGCAGTGTAAGAAAGCTAACAGGCAAGGCTCTGAGGCTTCACTCTCTAAAGTACCACGGGCTCCTTCTATAAACCCTCAAGTCATTTAAATGTGGTGTCCAAATCTGTTAATTTCTAAAATAGATCCTGATTCAAAGCTCATTTATCTCAAGATATAGTAAAATAGTAGTATATTTTGTATTCACTACAATTTTTTTAAACAAAAGATAAAGTCACTTTGACTATAGACTGTGCATGTGTGTGTGAAATGTGCATATGGGCTAAAAAATTTGAGCTCTTGTATGCAAAATTTAAAATAAAATGTTTTTTCAGCAATGGTTTTTCACTTTTATCAGAACTTTCTGGCTTTCAGGAAACCTTTTTTTCCTATTTCCATTTCAAAAAGAAACTCGCATTAGAAAATATATAAAAAAAGAAAATGCAAAATAATAGGCATATTTCAACCAGCTCATCTAAGAACACTGCAGATTTTACTTAGGTATTTCCTGCCTTGAAATCTGTTCTGGCATCATCACACAGAGATAAGTAATCTGCTGAGAGTACCCTCTGCTCCAAGGGCCCCTCTGGGCTATGAAGAACTGGTTTAGGAGCTCCACGCTGGCTTTTCTCCCAGGTCCAGCATACAGGGAAGATCAGGAGCACAGCTGGTAGGCGCTGAGCCCTGGGTAGTCTCTGCTTCACAGGACCTTAAGAGGCACAGCACAAATTATGCTAGCCCTGGGGAGGCTCTGGTTGACAGTAAGAGTTGTTGCGGCCCCTGCAGGACTCCACAGTATGAATCCAAAGGTAACTTCAGATAATTTTGTTTCCCTGCCTGCAATCATTCCCCTCCTGCCTGAAGTGCAGGAACTGAGTAACTGAGTGTAAGATCTGTTAGGTCCCTCTTCAGCACTCGGCTATAGAAGCCAAATTGCTTCCCCCCCCCGCCCCGATATACAAATGAAAAACAGTACTGGTGGCTCTTAAAGACTTTATGGTAAATCACAGCCACTAGTCATGTGATTACAGACACTTTCCTTTCAAGTTTCCACTCTAATAATTATCAAAACTCCAGAAGACTTGAAACTCAGAAACCAGATGACAATTTATAGAGCTCTAAGGCTCTTATTTGCCTAAAAAGAAAATTCTCATGAGTTTTAAGCCAATCATGATTTTGAAAGCCGAGTCATGATTTTTGAATACTAGGGCTTAGCAAAGGTGGGGAAACTACCAATTTTGTAGCACTAAAAATGTTGTGGATGCAGTCTTGATGCAGTTTTGGTGCATACACTGTTCTTGGAGAAGTACCCTGCATAAAGGGAGCAGAAGAAGAAACAAATATTGGGCAGTGGTTTTTATGGGACCTGCCCTTTTTAAAACTGAACTTTGTGGAATGTGTTGTAACAATAGCACTTCTCACTGTAAAGTTGCAACTGTCTCAGGGAGATACTAAGTCTGAAATGCTGTCTTTGTATGACAGTTTGTCAAAGTCTATTCTTTCATTTTAATAGCTGTTCTTTATGGCTCAGTTTTTGCTTGGCTCCCTTCTTCTGTCCTACTACCTCTGCAGCACTGCAGAGCCTCAGGATCATAACAGGGAGGAGATCACTTCCATATGAAATAAGGTAGTTCAATACATCTTGAGCCATAGTTGACCAAAAATATCCAGTTTCCCTTCTGTGGGTGCATTCACAAATTACATAGAACTTCCAAAACTTATGTTCTTTACGTCAACTTGCTTCAAGCTTCAGGGTAAGGCACATCTCTCGACTATCGCAGAAGTGCTTACTGGGCTGTGGTTTTCCACAAAGACAAAACTGGAGAAACTCTATAAATGTTGACAAACAGACTGAATCATGGTTAAAGCCACTGTTTTCTCTCTAGCTCTGTGTTATACTTACAGACGCAGGTTTGGTTCTTTTCTTAGTAATAACTCTTCAATCAGAAGGGCTTAAACAGTGACAATGCTGGATCAGAAGACTGGATGGTTTGGGACAATTTCAGCAGATGCTAAAGAGCCAAATGGTCAAATACTGCAGTTAAGACATACATTTTTTGAGAGAAAACTTAGAGAATAAAGCCTGAAAGAGTGAGTGCTCCATCTGCTTTCACACTTCTCTGTGACCATCATAAAAATGCTGTGCTGCAGGGACCACTTATACATGGACTATCTGGTGTTGACAATTCTGTTTTTTTTGCCAAGCAACTGGATCAAATAATCAGTTAACAATAAGCAGAAGTAAATCTCACATGAGTATCTAACCAGAAATTCCTGAGGACTATAAGTGTAGTCTTAGAGATGAGTAATTTCCATCTTACATATAGATATTCACTGGATGTATCATCAGCTAATATGTCCCAATTATTAGGGGGATATAAAAAAAATTCTCAGTTTGGAACTGACACTATTGGAATTGACACAGTAACAGACTTTCTTTGATTTTCTTGTTGTTTTTTTTCTTCTGGTATGTTCCTTTCAAATGTAAAGTTAACTGCTACAATTTTAGCAAGGGCAGAAATTTAGCTACTCTGCGGCTCTCAATTGCTGCCAGACACTAATGTAAGAATTAGATGAGGACAAAAATCTTCTAGTAAAAAAACCTCTCCTTTCTGACAAGAATGGCATTTTCTCTAAACGTGCTTTGTTTTGAATCCTTTTAAAGGTTTTCAATATTCGGAAAGCAAAAATCCTTGAATTTCAAACAGAACAAATGAAAGTTGCCAAAAGAACCTTTGGAAGAAATGTGCATCCTTCTTTTCAAGAAAGTATTTCCACCTCAATCTAAGAATAAATGCAATAGCTTTTCAAATTCCAGGATTATCTCCTTCCTCCTATGACCAAGCATGGGGTAGGGAATAAGTGGGACAGCACCTCCCACAGACTTAATATTTCTTTCTCAGTGACTAAAGAATGCAGGGCTGAAGCCTACTGTCATGCCTAAAAAAGGAGCCGATAATTACTTCGACCACTGCCTGACTGAGGAGCTCCTGGTCCTTGACAAAGAGCACTTACGTAATCCTCTTGTACCACCTCAGTTCTTTGTGGACCCTAGTCCTTGACTGTTGGTCATCCCTTCAGCAACTTCATCTCTGTTCTCTTCCTCACTGGCTGACTCCAGTGAAGTTCATCTGTCAGGCCTATAAGGCATGGACTTCATGTAATGAATGCATCTGCCAGCACCAGTTTTTGGTGCTGAGACCTTGGCAGCCACAAGCCACAAGTCAACAAGTCACAGTGTAGTGGCTCTGTCTCTGTTTAGCATTCACACTGTTACTCTGTATAGCACAGAAGGCAAAGCTTAGTTTGGTCATTTACACTCAAAAAGAGCAGGAGCATCTTACACAGTACCTCTGCACTTTCAGGGACATTAGGAGATACAAGATGGTGGTTTATTTGTGCGATACAATGTGCACAGTACATACAGGAAGTGACATTGCTGAAGTTGTCACTACAGGAGCATTGTTCTGATGCATTGCCATCATATATATATTTATGAACTACAAACATAGATGCTTTAGCATTTACTGATATTTCTTTTTGGTCAAGCTTCACAACTGTATTAGGATCAGGGCCTAGGAATCTGTGTGTTTCCATCAGGGACAAAATCTGCTCACATACAAGTGAAGGCACCTGCTTTTTGTGAAATTCAAGTGCAAACGTCAGTTTGTAAGTTATATAGTTGAAGTTACTCGAGTTGCTAACACAGCCTTGATGTTAATTAGCTCTGTGATATTTACCTTGCTCATCGTGTTCTTTCAAGTCAGAATGGGAAACAGTGCAAACACTGCAGCAAAAGGAAATAATGTGAGGAAAACTGCTGGGTTTTTGAAGAATCGCACTGCAGTATTAGGGAAACGCTGGGAGGATAATGACTTTTGCGTCCTTTGCTGTGATTAGGTTCATAAACACCCTGGGTCTAAGGGCACATTGGTAACTCAGATGTTCTGGTATTTGAAGCTGTAGGATATATATCAGTTTAAATACAGATAGCCAGGGATTATTATCAAGTCTTACTTTAATACAGAAGCCACACAGGATTAAAGGAACTACTTGCTTTTCTTCTCATACAGAGAGGGTGAAAATAACTCCTCGAGAGCTCAAGATTTATGCATCATTTAAGTCTTGTTCTGATGCTGACAAGTAGAGCATTGTGATGTCTCTCCACATAAAGGTGACCTTAACCTAGCAGGAGTACCCCAAGGTGTTTATCTAGGCCCTGTCAAGACAGGTAAGAGAACAGAAAGTGTTTCTAAGGGCAGATTTACAGCACCAGCAAGAACCTGATTAAACTCTTCAAGAATTCTCCAAGGGTTTTTTGGCAAAACCCTCCATCCAAGTGTTTTGTTTAAATATTTCTTGAACTCTAGTTCTGTGTTTCATAAAAGGTGTTTGTATTATTTAAATGTCTTCCACGTGACTGTTTATAAATCTTGGTTCTAATCTAACCCTTTTAATCAAGCTCTCTCTATTTTAAATTAAACCTCTATATTTGGATTATACAGTTTTATTGCTGAATTATATCCTAAACCACTGGCTTTCTACAGTTTTCCAGAATATGACCCACACTGCAGGAGACTGGCATGCTGGGAGTTTTTGCTGGAGCCTGCACACCAGCAGATGTACAGCAGTCTTCACTGGACACACGCAGGTTAAACTCCCAGTAAGGTCAATAGCACTGTTCCCCTGTTGTTATTATCGAAACAAAACTCCGTCTCAAAGAGTTTAAAGAGTTACAATCAATTATGACCCTCTAATATGACATCTTCCAAAGGATTGACCAAATAAAGTAATCCAGGAATTCCTATTTAAAGCCCATAGCTCTCCTTTGAAAAGTAGCCAGACTTCTAGGAAGGCATCCTCTCTTGACATAGAGACTATGAACAGGGAATTCAGTACACCCAATGCCCAACTATGCTTCACTGTTAAAAACATGCAGCTACATCCTGAACTGTAGCAAGACTTTCAGATACCCATAATAGGCTAGATATCTCACTTCCAATTTTTTGAAGTCTTCCTCCCTGCCTTCCCATGGCATTTATTGCTAGTCTATTGCCTACAGAAAGGCAGGCTCCTCTTATTTTTTTTTACCTCTTAGGGAAATTTTATTTTGTCCAGCAATCATGACACTAAATAAAGGCACAGAATCTAGGAGCTCTAGATGGCTGCATCTCCTGGGACTCTGAGAGCAGAAAGAGTACATTCATGGCTATGAATGGCAATGCTTGGCATTCAAGCTACCTTTCCAGAAGCCACTGCCCTCTACTTCTGTGGGTCCAGAAAACCCAGGGTCTGTAAGGAAGCAAGCAGGAAGGAAGACACCACGCATATTCAATCCCCAACCTTTTGTATCAGCACAGAAAACAGTCACAGACTAGTTCCTAACAGAGACAAGAAAGCAGGTTCAGTGCATTGCTGTGGGTCTGAGGGACAGATAGATGCCACCCATAAATATTAATTGAGGAGTTTTAACGATTTAGCTAAAAATGTGGCATCACAATGCTTTAGTTCAACCAGTGCAGCTGTGGGTATATGTGCATACTCTGTGCTAGTCTGGGGGAAACTTCACCAGAATAAGCAAGATTTAAAGGGACACACAGTTAAGCTGGTGCAACATCATCCTTGTATTGAACCTGATACATTTCCTGTGTGTAATGAACTGGTTCTGAGATCCCACTGTCTTGTCTGCATCATCATTTACACCTACAAGTAAAGGGTACCTTACCAAATCAGCAGAGGGGATACTTCTTATCAGATAAAAGTTCCCAAGGCGACTGCAAAATCAAGGCTAATCTAATAATGCCTTAATGCTTTTCCTGGTAGTTTTCTGATTTTTAAAGCAATCCAGGAAATGACAGGGACTATAGGTCAGTATGGTTGATCTCCATAAGCCTCTGAGTATGGGGGTAATTGCTTATTTGACATGTTTGTGTTTCCATCCAGGTTTCTTAGCTAAGCAAATTCCTCTGTGTAAATAATCTCAGCAAATGACACAAGGCCAAATACTGTCCAGCCTGTACTCTGTATGCATGGTGCCAGCAGTTGTAGGACACTGTATCTGTGGATCCCAGTGAAATGAAATCCTGTCCAAGAGTCCACATGATTACCACTATCTGACTAAGCACAGTGAAGGTCCTTGCTGCTTCCTCCAGTGTAACAGCACTGGAGTGATTCTGGGAGGCTGCGGTACTCTAGTGTCCTGCCTACAAGAAGTGTTGACTCCTATCCAGCTCAGTAAGCTATAGCCGTCAAAGGCTGTCAGCCTGAAAGAGAGCACTCAGAGGATGCAGTGTTTCACGAATTCACACTGGAAACACGGCAGAGATTGGGCTCCAGCTGTGAAACACACATATAATGTGCGGGCTCTGCAATTGCCCTGTGGTTCACTGTTATGAAAAGTGTCAAGCTATGGAAAATAGAAGGCAGGAGGGTGTAAAAATGCATTGAAGGTCTATTTCGTCCCTTCTGCCAGATCCCCTGCACAACATACTATGCCTGAAAGGTCCAATTCCTGTTCTTTACTCCTTCAAGATCTCCAATCTGTGGCACAGGCTGCATGGAGGAGTATATGCTCTACAGATAGATAGATAGCTGTGAATAACCTGAGATTGTGTTTATCTAAGAACTCTCCTTCCTGAGTAGCTCCAATAGCCTGTCCACAACAGAGTACAAATTCTTGCCTCGCTGTCTCTTTTCACCCTCAGGAATAGGGGGTCCAGCACACCTGTATGTTTTGAGGTAAACAGAGGCCACAATGCCACTCACAGACATGTGAGAGGAGCTAGGATCTGTCACAGTCCATTTGGTTGTCAACTATATTCTGATACCTGAGGGAAACATTATCTCTTGCTTCATAAGAATAAACTTATTTGCTCAAGCTTTTTGTATGAGGGATGATTCTAATGCTGTCTGCTTTAGCAAGGGATTCTGCAAGGCAGGAAATCTGCAGTCTCTCACTGAAATTATAACAAGTCCCATCTTTGCTGGGTATATGTTATGTAAGAGTTACTATTCTGGGCTGTGCTAAATTTGAAAGAGAAATCTATCAGGGACTCCTACCAGCAACTTGGGCATTGAAATGTTCAGGAGGATCTCCTGCTTTGATTAGGCAGATTGTGAGCAGAAAAGCAGAGTTTAGAAGCTTAATTTAATCCCTGGTTCAAGTCAAAAGAGAAAATTGTAAAGCCCTAGAAAAATTGTCAATGATACTATTGTTTAATCTACTCCCAGAATAAAATTGTTGTTACAGCGACACATAACATTTGTAAAGGGGCATATCCTGAGGCCCTTCATCAATAAATTAAGTTCCTCATGTAGACTGGCTGGGGGAGGTCTGGTGTGTATAAAACTATGGATGGTCTATGCTCAAGCCATGTAGGCTTACTGGAAACTTGTAAAAATAATCATTCTTCACTACTGAATGTTCATGGCTTATGTGAGGCTCACACAGAGACTTTGTACTGTTTTACGTCATGAAAGTGATTTTTAACTACTTTTAAGTTGTTAAAAGTGTCAAGGGAATACAATGGAATATGTGTTAGATTGTTTGATGCTTTCACCCTAACAGCATTTTACTAAATAACAACAATAATTTGATAACTACTTAATTTACCAGTACTAAGAAAATTAAGAAAAAAATGAGCTAAACACTAAGAGCTGGATTTTCAAATGTTTACAAGCACCTAGATGTACAGCATAAACCTGTAGAAACCTAGATCTTTTGATCAATGTTCGTAACACTCTGACTACAGACTGTCCCTGAAAACTTTTCATTCAGCGATATAGGACAGCAAATTGCAAAAAGGCCTAAATAACACTTTTTAGAAAGCTTTAGCAAGAAGGCAGATAAAGTGAGACTCCCCAAGGGATGATGCTGTGACAAACAGGTCAATACCTGAAGCCATGACTAATCCCACTTTGCTACCTACCCTACTCCAGGCCAGTCTCATTCAGTTCAAATCCAGCTCCAAAGGCTATGTCAGCTGTCAGAAGGTGCAGGAGCTTTCTCTCCAGTGTCACCTGAGCTGCTCTGTGCCTGCTGTCAGTGTAGCCCAGCAGAGGGGAAAGCCCATTCAAAACTGGGGGTAAATCAGCTTTCTCCACCAGCCTCAGGGTCACACCACCAACCACCACCACTATTTGAGGAATGATGGCACTGGTTAACAGATTATTTTTCTCAAATACTTACTTGCTATTCAGTCTTTTACCAGAAAACACATTATCACAGGCCAGGCTCTAGGTGAAAAAAGGTGCCTGTAGATTTTAAATCTTGGTGAAATGCTGGGAGCTATATTTTCAGCCATGTGCACTTAGAAGGAGTTAGGTGTAGGCTTACCCTGAACAGGAATAATGCGTATTTATCACCATGGTATTTTACCTGATCAGCAACCGTTGTGTTGTAGTGTGAGCAGCAGTCCTTTGCTGCTGATGTGGTTTCCACTGGGAAGGTGCCTTGATACACTGGGAAGGAGCGGGGGCTTGTTGAGACCCCAAAAAATCCCCACATTGGGATGGCGGCTCTCTACACCCGTGTGGCTTTCCACGCAGCGCACATCTATCACAGGGAGGCGTCGCAGGGGGGCTGCTGAAGCTGTTGGCTGTTCACTTGCTGCCCTGAGAAGCAGGTGGCCCTAAAACACTTTGAAGTGCTTTTATTTCCCTCCATAAGATCAAGGGCAACGGCTTCATCAGCCAGCCGCCTCTCCAGGGGCGGTAGCGGCGTGTCCCTCCCGCCTGTCTCTGTCACCAGCCCTCAGAGACCACAAGATGGCGCCCTGCGGGGCATGCGGCTCCCAAGATGGCCGCCACGCCAGAGGCGCAACGAAGGCAGTGGGAGCTGGGTTACGCTGAGTTATTGCTGAGCATGCACGTTTTTCTACAGGCAGGCTTCTTCTCTGCCTCGGAAAGGCCTCCTGACTGAAAATGCTGGCATCCCAGAGCCTCGGATGTGAAAGCCTGGGCCTTTGGCAAGGCTGGGCCAGGACAGGCTGTGCTGGGCCATGGCGAGGGCTGCATGGGCCCCACTGCAGGGGCAGCTCCCAGGCGCTTAGAGGTGCACACTTTTAGTGACTGCAGCAGCTTTTCAGGTCCCTAGGAAAAACTCGAGGCCAAACACGACCTCCCACCGCCCTTGCGCCTGGTGACTCTCCAGCTGCACCTGTCCATTGTGTACCTGACACACAGAACGACAAGAAACAAGCTGGTTTTCTGCCCTAGCAGCTTAGGAAGGGAAAAGGACCAAGCAAACAAAGCCAAAATATTCCAGTGATCTCCTGCAGCTCTGCAGAGCCTGAATCCCTGGAGGTGGTCTCAAGTGCCGTGGAAGAGAGGCACTGCGCTTGCTGGGGTGCAGGCTCAGTCACCTCAGCATGGCCCAAAGGACTAGAATACCCTTGCTTATGGTTGAGCAATAATACCTAAAACAAACACAGAGCTCTTCCTGTCCCCACGCTTTCAGCTTTCAGTTTTCATTTAAGAAACTGAATAATCATATGAAGGTCTTCAGCAGAGTCACGTAACAGCTCAGCTACAAAGCAGGGCACAAGCAGCAGGCCACCGAGCTGTTGGCTCTTTCAGAAACTCTCAGGCTTCAGCTGGGATAATCAAAATAATGGTTACCACATATAGGCAGAGCATTTCAGGCAAAGGCTTTCCTGGAGCTGAAACCCAAACATGGCTGAAACCCTGTTTATCAAAAGCAGAGAAATCTCATCCCGTTCTGATATGTTGTTAACATTAAAGCAGCAAACTGGGATCTTACCACTCTAAAGCATTACCACTGCACTGCAATTGGTAGATTAGAGCAACAGTGCCACATTTCAATCAAGAGAAGATAAGCAACATCAGGCAAAAGAAAAGAGGGTTTAGAGAAGAGTAGTTGTACAGAAGATTGTTAATTTTTATCTTTTGAACAACACTGAAGCTGTATTGAAAAGTTTGTAGTCTACAACTAGCTGCATATTGCAGATGTGTTAGTGAAAAAACTCTAAAAAATACAAAAATCTCTGCACCTTTAGAACACTTTCCATTGGGATAACTCAGCAAGTAATTGCTATTGTCATTTCATGCAAGGTATAACTTGCCAAGGGGGTCACTGCCAAAGCTGGGGTGTTAATTTAGAACTTTTAACTCTCAGCCAGCCTCAGCTTCGGTCCCTGTGTAACAGTGCAGTGATAGAAAAGTATCCCCATGGGGTTGATTGCACCTTTGGAAATTTCCAACGTGGCGTTCCCCTTCCTGATGAACTGGTGTTCAGCTCTCAAGAGTATCATCCTGTGTTTTCCCCCCAGGACCATCCTGGGACTTGCATGATCCAAAATCTACACAAAATGGAGGGAACAGGCTTAGGAGGGCACTCAGTACCCCTGGTAAATCTCCAGAAAATTAAATACTATTCCAGGCTGTTCCATCCTCCTATGAAATCGCCCTGCCAGAGCATGCAGAGTGGCTTCTGGGGCAGTGTCAGGGCAGAGACGACCTCCTCATTGCTGCAGCATCCTCCCACAGATCCCTGCAGGACATCTGAGCTTGCAGCAGCCTTATTGTCTGCAGAGTAATCCTGTGAACGGACCATGGAGGCATTTCTTTCCTCTACCGCCCCTCCTGCAGATTTTTCCTTGGAAAGAGATGAGCTAAGCCCATGTGACTTGGGATTCAATATTTTTACCCTAATAGTAACCGTAGTGCGCTTCCCAAGTGGAAAAAAAGAGCTTTGCTTCACTGCCACTTTTGAGCAGTTGCTTAATAGTCCATTAAAGACTGTATCTGTGTCCAAATTCAGGCTTCTCCTTTAAGTAACTTACAAACTGGCCTTCTGTAAATGCCTTCCGCTTATTTAAGTGCCAGCACTGCCCTCATCACTGGGGGAGGAGGGGAGAAAGCTGAAATATGAGGTCATGTTCTAGTCACATGACTGCTGCAGCATCTGTCAACTGTGATACAATTACTAAGCCATAACTGTGCATTTATGACATTCAAACCTGCTCAGCAAAGCCTCTCCTCTGCCTCTGGTGCCTTGCCTTTTCTGAATTTAGGGATCATCTTAAAAGTTGTCTAAGCAAACCTGTACCATGAATCACAAAACATACATTTTCATGGTTGTCTTGTTATACCGAATGTTGCAATGTACCAGGAAAATCACATTCTCATTAAATCCCTTCCCTATAAAAAGCTTCAGGGCAGTCTCTTGGGTGGGACTGTTTGGAGCAGCAAATTTAACCTCTGTGTTTCAGGAGAGCTCTGAGCCTGCTAGGCTGAGCAGGAGTGGACGCAGTCTCCTGCCCAGAGGAGCTGGCGTTTGAGATGAGCCCCTGTATGACACAGATGAATCAGTATAAGAAACATATTAGCCAAACGCAGAATTTTTAGGAAAAATATAAATACATTTATGGCATACCAAAGTTCAGCTAGCTCAACATCTTATCATCAACAGGGGCCAAGGTCGATGCTCAGGGAGGTGTTTCTCTCTGAAGACTGTTTCTTCTCCTAGAACATTGTGGCACATTTCGGCAATGTTGCCGAGTCAGAGGTTGCATTTGGATCATCATATTTAATAGCCAAGGATGGAATCATCCTCCCCAAATCTTTCCAGTATTTTTAAAGTCCGTTTATCCATTTTTGCTGCCACAAAAACTGATGGCTATGTGTCCCACAACAGTATTAAGCACCATGTTAAAGCAATTGTTTTCTGCTTGTTTAAAACCTGCTGCCTGGTAATTTCCTTACATTTCAGTTCACATCAGTTCACATTTATCTCATATATTAAGCACCATAAAACTATTAGTCACATTTGATGAGTTATAAGCTGATGCATATACACACCTCTCCCTACTCATCAGAGAGTCGGAGAGAAAAGTAAGCAAGCTATTGAACTGATGGGAAGAAGGACTAGGATCTCTGCTGGCAGCATTTGCGCTGTCTGACACTGGTACTGGTGACGTGGGAAATGAGCTGTACTCTGTAGCTACCCCACAATACCAATCACATACCCCCAAAAGACAGAAGTCTGGTAAAGGGGGAATGACAGAAGAAATCCAGTAAAAGGGGAACAACAGAAGAAACCTGGTAAAGGAAGAATGCAGAACCCCTAAGGCTCTTGTAGCTGTTGATTGGGAAGGTGAACAAAGGCTAAAAAAAGATCACCAATAGTTCCCCTCAAAGCTCTTAGTCCCTTCTGCTTCTGTGGGCCCATTGGAAAGAAACTAAAGATACTCAGCTCTAAGCTCCTTCTTGTATTCTCTAGCTTGAAGGAGGATGCTTACCCAGGTGGCAGTGAGCTGAAGGTTAGGGCAGGCTAAAGATCACAAGTACATGAATGTACTAAAGTGTCCAGAGGATCTGTTGGCCAATAATGCTTCAGGACAGAAATTGCAATTACTGGGAAATTTGTGATCCCTGAATAATTTTTACAGAGCCTAGAAAAATCAGCAGAGGCAAATTGATTAAGATAATATATAAGGGATAGACTTCTGTGAATGCTGGCAAGGGAGAAGTTGAACAGGCCTTCAATACAATTTGCTAGCAAAATCCTTAGTGACTAACACAGCTCTGATACAAGTATCAATAACAGCAAGAATGAGACCATCCTTTACATAGCCAAATTTGAATCAGCCTAATCCAATGCTTTAGTGTTTTAATTAGAACATGTGGTATGAATGTGATGTTTGCAACCAACAGGGGACAGGACTTATATCTCATCCTGTGGCAGAAAATGGAATTGTATGTCTGTAGGCACTTGATATATGAGAAAATTCAAGAAAAAAGACCAGCGGAAAACAAGGGCTTCATATTCACTCCTAGGTATAGCTGCCTACTAGGTGGTGTGTAAAATGTAGCATTGAAGCTGAAGTCATCTCTGCATTTGGTGTATCTGATGGATTAAGAAGTGGTGCCAGGCCCATCTTCGCACTTTGGACTGTTAAGTGCAATTCAGGCTGCAGGCTGCGTGTTCTGATTGCATCAGCTGTAACAGTTTGCTGCGTGATTTTTCTGTCCTCTGCTTTTCTCCGTGTTGCTTCTGACTCCTTTCTTGCATTCCGCATCCCTGCAGTAGCTAGGTTTTTCTCAGACTGAAATCTCCTTGAAGAAGGCAACCTCTTACTGTAGGCTATAATACGATAGAGCCTCCAAATGCAGCAATCTCCAGGAGTTGTATTACTGTGAATGCCTTCATTTGTGTATGTCTTCTTGTGCATTTGATGAATAAGATGTGCAATGAGCGAGATTTCCAGATGCAAGAAATTCTCTGAGATTTTCCTTAATAGAAAAAGTGTTTATGCTTGAAAGAGCATAGTAACAAGTTGGCACTGCATCTAAGCCTTTTATAACAGTTTAATTCACACCCTCTCTCCAAATGTAAATTAATCCAGATTGGGAAATGTTGGAAATCTGAAGCAATGTATGTAATTTGGTACTAGTCTAGGGGTGGGGAAGGAAGAATAAAAAAAAATCCTGCTCAAGCCCTTATATGAGCATTAAGCCTTTTTTTTTAAGCCTTCTATTCTTGAGACTAATAGTGCTGCTAACCCCAACAATCAGAAACTGAGAGTCAGACCCCAAACTTCCATCCCCAGACCCGCTGAAAATTCCTCTAGTGTTTGAAACTTTACAGTTCACCTTTCCACCTTTTTTTCACAATCAGGAGGGCAAAACTTTTAATGCAACCCAACTAAGTTAGGATTTACAAAATTATGACTCCAGAGCACATGCTTTGAGGAAAGATAAACCTCTCTAGGTTCTGAATAAAAAAAAAAATGATTCTCACAAAAAAAGCTTGCTATGCACGTATAGGAAAACCACACACATACAGAGTCATTTTCGGAAATGCTTTGTTTCATTTGCGTGGATATTCTGTAACACGGTTGCCTTTTTTTTTTTTTTAACAAAAGTTTTCCCTCTAATGATGGCTTTTTAAAAAATAGGGCACTTCCCATTGAAATGTTCCTAGGCATGCCCCAGCAGAGCACGAAGGCTGGCATCCTGCAGTCAGTCAGAGGGGTGGCAGGGCTCCTGCGTGAAACCTGCCATTAGCATAAGCACTCCCCTTTTGGTTCTGCTGGTGCTTTTTGCACTTAGCTCTTTTCCGTCCTCTTTTGACAGGATGGGTGCCTCAGGCCCCTCACCTGGGAGCTGTCTGGGACAGGAGTCCACGTTTGTACAGGTGATGCAAATGAGATTGAAGGTCTTTTGGTTACTGCAGATTACCATTTGAGAAATGCATGACATAGCAAGCAGGACTTGATTCACCGTGGCTCCAAGAGAAGTAAATTAATGAAGATAGCAATAATTTTGCAGTCCTTGTGTTAATGCAGCACCATTGCATGCACACACACAAAACTGACTTCCATAGAACTGTGTTACATCCAGCTCTACTGCCAGGAAAGGACTTGAGGTTTTTAACTCGAAGTTGTCTAATGATGGTGGAGTACTATGTAAGGTCATTCATAATTATGCAGTGTTACTATCTTAGGGGGAAGGCGACCTATATTACTTTCTTCTGATGTCTTTACTGTATGCACTGTTATTTCTGCAGATGCTTATGTCCCTAAGTTCCTGTCTGTCTCTTTGGGTTTCTCATGGTCAGTAAGATACCAGAGATACACACACAGGAAGCAGCAACTTCTTTATCTTTTCCAGCTAGAGGACAACACAAAGTGCAGTTCCCCTGTCTGAAAACATTAAGTAGAATTTTCTACTGGCTTTTTGGAGAACCTGAAGCAGAATGACCAGTAAGGGAACTGGGATTTGTCTGGAGCCAACAGACAAATCTAGAACAACTCATCAAGCTTGAAATTAAAAAGATTTACAACCATTACCTCCAGCATGTTGGCAGCCTTTCTAGCAAATGAATGATCATATTACTTATTTCTGGGAGAAGAAGGGGGCACAAATTGGCACATGTCAGAAGATGTCCAGTTGCATTTAAGAATTTGTGAATTCAAGACCAAGCTCATTTTGACAGCTCTCTGAAAACATTTTGTCTGGTTCCAATCAACTTAATCACTGGTTGCCACAGAAATCTTCCACAGGGGGAGTGTTGGGGGTGTCTGTGTCTGAAATCCTTTTGTTCCTCTCTTGCACTGCTCAACAGCAGAAAGGCCATGTAAAATTTATTTCAAAAGCAAGATTTGCTTTGTTTGGATTCCTCCACTGACCGAATTCAGACATCACAGAAGCTGATGCAACTGGGCTGACTCATGCCACCACTGAATTTTTTTCAATGTCTATCACTATAAGGTAAGATCTACACCAGTTTTGTCTCCCTGAGCTCTTGTTATTGCCCAGCATCAACTGTTGCTTTCTGATGATGGTTTAATGGGTGGAAGGAGCAGTGAATTTGGTAGCAGTACACTCATGCATGTTCACAAATACGTGAATTGCTGAGGTGTTTTGTCATCCTAAGTTGGCATGATGATACCAGTTTTCCAATGGAAATATTTCTTCATGGTATTCTTTAAAAGATTCATTTTAAATGCTTGAATTGACTTTAAAACATTTTTTTCTTTGCCCTTGTCATCACAGCTTTTTCCAGCCATCCTGGGAGGAGGTTTATCAGGTTATGGAAATGAAAGGTCAAGAAGGTTGCAGCCACCTTTAAAAGGCAGCTGTGGTATATAGTTTACATCACCAGACGGGACAGCATCCCCTGTTTCCACTGACACACTGGTCCTTCACCCCTATTATCCTGTCAACTTTACTGACATGCCACAGCATTTCCGTCCTGTTTTAGAGATGTAGAACTGAAAAAGTGATTAGTTCATGACTGAATTTTGACAGACCTTGGACTAAAGGGTTAGACTAATGTAGTCCTAGGTCAAAACTTCAGCTAAACTCTATCTTTCATCCATACATAGCTGGGATCAGAGTTTTAAAAGGTGGTCATGTACCACGCAAAGAGCTCACTCAAGTACTTCTGAAAATCCAGCTGTAAAATGTGACAGTAAGATCTGCTGAGTATTTTAGGAAAACTCTTTTTTTTTTTTTTTCCCTCAAAGATGGGAGCTGAGCTGTGTTGAAAACTGGTGCAGTGTTTGCGGCTTCAAACAGTTATACATACATTTTTAAAAGCTAGTTTCTCTCTATATACCTGCTCATCCTTAGCTCAGTGTTTTCTGACTGCCACTAAAAACAGAACCCATGAAAGCAATAAGGAGAATAGCAGAACAGTGGTGAACACCACAGCTGGTATAAAAGAGCCAGTCAGCAGG
>NW_010542457.1:0-9263 GCF_000687285.1 Phaethon lepturus | reverse complement strand
GAAAGAGTGAATTTCAGGTCCTTAAAGCATCTGTCCTTCTTACTGACTGAATTAATTAATGCAGAGTTAGGATTTCCTGGCACTAGCTGGAGCCCTTATAAAATATCAGCTTCAGCAAAATTCAGACTTTTGGAAGCCAGGAAATACAGAGTTTAGATCAACATTCAGGCAACCTTTATTTTTCCCTCCTGGGAGCTGGCAATAGGAACGGGGAGTTGGCAGTATTTGCTGAGCTGAGTATTGCTCAGTCAGGCGGTAGCAGACTTAGTAAACTATGATAGTAGGAAAAATGGGAGGCCATAACTCCCAGATGGGGCCTGAGCCCCACAGTGCTCATCACTTCTGTGGGTGGCATCAAAAGACTAATGTATATATATACCTCAAGATAGCTGCATGCCTCTTGTCACGACTGGGTTCTGTACATTGAGTCAGTCCTGGGAAGGAGAGATGTTTTAGCCACTGGCACTTGGGCAAAGTAGGGAAAATATTATGTGGTCTTAGCAATATATATATGACTGAATATTGTCATCTGGTGAGTAGTGGGAAAGATAAAATTTAATAATTATGGAATTGTTTCCAGGAAATTGGGTCAGGGTATGCACGTAAAGAAAGTGTCACTGTAAGTACAGCCTACTTTTCCAAAGAGTATGCCTGTGCTATAGTAGTTACATACTATGTTCTCTGAAAGTTATTCACTGAAAAGGTGAATTGTTTCCATTACAGATATATTGAGGCATTGCTATAAAGATTGGAGTTAATATTGCTTTATTCTCCTTTGTATTTCCTGGTTTCTCAAAGGTTTGAATTATGCTGAACTCAACTTTATGGAAGCAAGTGAGCAATCTTAGCCATGCGTTAGCAAATCTTTTCAGCAAAGTAATGTTTTTAATAGGGGTGTATTTTTTGTAGATCTTAGAGGTTATTTAGGTGCTTGTAGTTACTACTGCAACAACAGCACTACTGAAATGAAGGGAACCCTGTGACTCTGAAGCCCTGTTTTCTTCATTGTTATATGGAACGGGATTGTCACCACTCACTGAAATATTTGGAGGATGAAGATATTGACAGTCTGACTGATCAGAGAATCCTCAGAAATTACGGTTGATTACAATAAACATCTAAGAAGAAAATGATGGATCTCTCCTCTTCTCCCTGCCCTCCATTTCCTATGAGGATATACATAACACTGCTGGAGAAAATTTCCAGTATGCTCTTCTCTTCCAGCCCTAAAGCTATTAGCATTTCAGAAGCTATTAGCACTTAAAAAGTTTCTCTTTGCTCTCTGATACTTTGGTGCTGCAGGCATGCTTCACAGCGAGCTGCTTACAGCCCATGCTCCCCTGCATATGCTAGATTCCCCAAGTCTGGATTGGAGGGTTTCTGTCCTCAGGTCTATTTTTGAATCCCCTCCAGCGTTCTCCATGTGCCAGATGACATGACAAGCTGTTGAAGAGGACAGCCACAGGGTGGGTACAGGTCCTGGAGCAGGACTGAGCGGCAGGACTGCGGGGTTCCCTGCCTTCCCATTCACTTCTCCCGTTCTCTGCCATCCACCCCTTTTTCCCAGTATCCCATCCATCACCATTCTTTACCTCCGCATGGCACTAGACTTTACAAGGCACTTCACTAGGAAGATGGTAACTGGCATGGGTTAAAATATGGCTACGTTTTTCTGCATGAAACATCCTCAAATCAAGAAAGATGTTTGTTTCAGAATTTGGCTTTAAAACTGAATCTTACTAGTGTACAGAAGATTAACTAGTTTTGGGGCTTACTTCCGTCCATCAAGCAGATCAAGAATCAGTTTCAAAGAAGATGATCAAAGAAGTCCAGACTCCATGAAGTTTCAAACCCAAATCCAGACTTCATCAAAGGTTGGGGAAAATCCAGAGATCAGCTTTAGGCACAGATTCATCTGTAATAAGTGGAATTGAAAAACAGATTTTTTCATGTATATATGTTTAGAGCTGAAGGATTTGTTGGTTGGTTAGTTGTTTTTTGCACGGAGGGAAATAATACCGGATTTACCAGAACGAGTCAATAATAAATACTGGTGAGAACCAAGGGAAATAATTTTCATTGGAATTAGTACAACTCAATAAAAATGAGACTTGGAACACACAGGCGTTGCAATGATGACATCTACCCTAGTAAATTAAACAAAGCCAGGGTATAGTCTTGAACGATAAGACTCAGTTGTCAGTACTGTGACATCCCTAGAACATTTTTGGGAGTAGTTTTGTGTGGAGCAATTCCAGGACTTTCCCAGGGAACTCAACAATGCCATGCAGGAGTCAGCTTTGACAAGACACCATTCCCAACAGGGTACGAGACATCAATGTCATGGACGTGGCCAGATCATGCCTGCTGATCCCAGAGACATGGAATAGGCTCAGGCACAATTTTGTTTAGTTGAAGAGTTATAGTTTGTGGCCTTTTTGGCTCCTCAAAGATTGTTTTCATCTAGCTACAATGAGAGATTGCTAAAGCTTTAATTTTGCCCTTCCAGAGCCACATCTGGGATAATCACAGGCACGAGCAGCAAACTGAGACACAACACAGCAGTGATCCTGGTGCCCTCTGGAAGTCTAGTGTACAGCAAAGTACAAAACAGGAAACCCGTTGTCTCATGGATCCATCATGCGATGCCCTAACTTCCAGTAAGGCCAGTAGAACTGGGGGATGATTTGTAACGTACAAAACGATGCTCAATTTTAACTTTCCAGAACTAGACGTTTCAGGGGATTAGTTTCGTTCCAAAGTACATGGTGTCAGGAAGGAGTCAGTATTCCCTATGCAAATCCTGCCCCGTTCCTGTAACAAGAGTACCTCTTCTGGTCTCTGGTGTGGAGCCAAGGTTCAAGATCTCATTTCATTCTCCTTTTTGGTACACCGTGATACATAATAGCCACACCAGACTATACAGTCTTCAGCACTGGAATGAGTCAGAAGTGTGTATTTCTTAGCAACCATGAAAGGGATATTCTGATCCTATGGTGATGTATGGAGCCATATAGGTAGCATCAACAGAGGATGTTAAGTGCTTAGAGGAAGCGTTTGCTTGCTTAGTCCTCTCTTCTGTGCCTGGGAATGGTGGCGACTCTAGCTGTACAAAAAGCCCCACCATGATACAGATTTTATTTCCAACAAAACGTCTGGTGAACTGCAAGTAATTGTCACCAAGTTGGCCTGAGGAAGGGAATGGCTTCTTTTTGACACTTAGCCCAGTGCTGAATAGCTGAGTAGAGATTTATTCTGTTCAGGCTCCTTCACTGAATAGGGAATAGCACCAAAAGAGCTCTAGCATAATTTATGTTATAGTTTAATATTGTATCTTGAAATTGCAGATTTTTCAAGAAACCTGTGGGAGGTAGTCCCCCAATCTCACCAAGTTTCCAAGGCACTCGTTCTCTCTGGTGCTTTAAATCCTTGTGTAGAAAACTGCAATTTATGTTGGCCTGAATAAAACACAAGCTTAATTTTAGGCATGGGCCTGGGTCTGTGGACTTCTCATATTTGAAATTAAGTACCTTCTCAGAGGTTAACCAAGTCAGACACTTTTGTTCCTTTTTCGGTTGGCTGGTGTTTTTTTTTTAATATTTCTTCTACCCCTACTTTCCTATCTATCATTGTCTCATTCTTCCATCTCCCTTCATTTCCTGCAGCGTTCTTCACCCTGCTTTGGCATTCCCTCTCTTTTTTCCTTCCTTTCTCCCTAAGGAATCTTCTTTTCCAACTGTAGCAAAGCAGTGTTATATTTAATTTCTTCCTTAATTTCATAAGAGAAGCTGGTAAATAGCATGCTAATGAATTTGGCAGGAAATGCTAATTTGGTAGGTATTACAGGGGTCAGTGTGGCACAAATAACCCTAGAAAAATCAAGATACAAACAGAAAAAAGTGAAGTAAGATCTAAGTAATATATACAGAGAAAACCAACCCAATTCACAGCTACTTCTTAAGACAGAGAAACCTGGAAAGCTGGGCATGTACCCACGGTTTGGGCCAGCTTCATCCTGGCAATTTTAATCCTGACTTCACTCACTCACTCACTCACTCACTCACTCACTCACTCACTCACTCACTCACTCACTCACTCTCCTTTTTGTGTGTTGTTGGTTGAATTGCGCTGGTTGAATTTCTTCAGCGATCACACCATAAACTTTGCAGAAGAGAAGCCGTTTTCTACTCTGTATTTGATCAGTTCCTATTCAAATCACTCACCTTAATTAAGGACATGAGACTATCGTGATACAGTTCGGCAATTATTAACAAGAGCATGGCGATACAGCGTTGGTGCAAAATCAGACGTGTATCTAAGAGAATCGCAGCTTAGAAGTGGCCAGCACTTGCTGGGTGGCTATACTTGGATGATGATGTTGAAATCTGGACACTTCATTACTAAAAACACTGACAAACAAAGCGATTTCAAGGGAAAAAAGATACTATGAGTTAGAAAGGAACATACTATCCTAACATAGCTTAGCATGCTGTGAGCACGAGGGAGTGCATAACCTGTGCAGTGGATGAAAATTCAGTTTTGTGAACATTTTTGACATTTGTCTTTGTCCTAATTAGGACTGCAACCTGAAAATTTTGAAATCCCTTAAAAAATCTAGAATAAAAATGAGGATGATTGAAATGGTTAATCATGTCACCTTTTCATTTATATTACACTATATTCTAACACGATTTAGAAAAGAAAATATTTTGCTCTAAAAATATAAAACCATAAAAATGAGGATGATTGAAATGGTTAATCATGTCACCTTTTCATTTATATTACACTATATTCTAACACTATGCTAACTTAAATTGAAACAATAGTGATTTAGAAAAGAAAATATTTTGCTCTAAAAGTATAAAACCTGGATGCTTTGAAGCTGTCAGAACATTTTTCTGCTTTTCTTAAAACATTTTAATGGAATTCACCTGATTTCAAAAAGTATTCACCCCAAAGGATCTACCTTTTCAGAGGAAAGGGTTCCACTGATGTATTTTCTTTGACCATAGAATCATAGAAAGTCATCTTTAAAGATCTTGCACTACAGTTATTAAGAAAAAGCACACGGAGTAGTGACTGTGACACTTTCCAGTGGCTAGTGCCAAATTTGTTTTTAAAACATTGTATCTCATTCTCAGCAATGGGCTCTAGTTTTGGTCCTGGTGCCACTGTTTTGCTACTGGCAAGCCATGTATAAAGTCCACTAAAGATTCCCGTCTCAGTTACATCCATGCAAAAAGGAAGGAAATTATTTAGGGTGGTTAATCCAGTATCACAAGCTGTAATAGCGTAACAGAGGAAGATGAGACAGTTCCAGAGACGTACAGGGGAGATTTCCATAGAGTGGACCACACTAGGTTGCTCCCCGAAGAGAACAAGTGATGTTTCCCCTGCTTGGGACATTCAGCCCCATTCTGAGAAGAGGACCGCTACAGGTACAGTAAAGAGCCAGTGTGCTCTAGAAATCAGATGACTACAGCAGATGACCTAAAATGTGTCATCCTGTTTTATTCTGATTTTATATACTGCATGCCTTTGCTTGGAGACATCACCGTGTTCATGAAACATATTATGAGGGAAAGCAAGCACACAGTCTGGACCCTTTAAATTGAGAGGAAATGAGTACGAGTGTTCTTGTAAATGATTAAAAAAAATTTTGGGATAGAGTTGACACTGACATTCAGAAGGAGTTGGATCTGCAGCTACTGAATTGCCTATCCATTTTTGACATATTATAAATATGTAATTTGTTTCCTCTATATTAGCTGGGATACATAAACATTCTCTGCATTACATAATCTTGGATAGAGAAGCAGAACTGTAATGATCAGATTCATAAATTGTAAAAATGGTGTTCTCATCATTTTTGGCAACAGTAAATCATTCTGACTGAAAGCCAGGCTTGCGTTACGTCCATTTGGGTGTTACCTTCTGCTGCTTAGGGACAGCTCTGCTCGAAAATGAGAGATTGATTGGTCTGAAAGATGATATGCTGCAAACGGCGCTTTCAGATGACATTGCCCTTTTCACTGACTTTCTCAAAGACTTAACATTCCTTATAAGTCTAAAAGTTTTTTTAGAGAATCATAAACCATTGCTCCAGTCTTGCACAGACAGTGATGCCTAAAGAAATTGATCCTCTGGTTGACTTTCGTGGGACTAATTTGAGTGTTTTTCACACATCACTTTGAGCTTTGGCTGGGACTTTGCATTTTTAGGGGCATTTCCTCAAATATTGGCTACTCCCATGAAGTCATTTCACCCAGCGTGGGAAGACACCCACCTCTGTAGCGAGATGCATGGCCACTCTCTAGCTGTGCAGATCAATCTGGTGACAAAGTGAGGCACCGTGGCTTATCTGGCAGGGTGAACAAGAGGATTTGGACTCAGAAATGCTGGAGTGTACTCACAACACAGAATGGCAGCACAATTGATGAAAATAACCGTATTGTGTAAATTTTGAGGTTAAATTTAGAGACATGTTAATAATTGGGATGGACAGATTTATCTTTTCAAAGTGTGTTGAGTTTAGATGATTAACACCACTTACTCCCCGGTTCCATAGAACCAAACGGGTCTTTTGCTGCTTACTGAGGCCTGGCTCCATCACTTTCTCCTACTGCTGGTAATTCATGTGAAAGACTGTGATTCTACTTCACAGTCCCACTCCATGTTCTCACTTGCAGAAGTCTGTGTACCCCAGAAATTGCTTCCAAGAAATGTTTATCTTCTGCATCTAGCTGCATGGTCACCTAGGGGGTATCACTAGACTTGTGTCCTCAGAGGCTTCCCATCATTTCTTAGACCTTCTCTTCTATGCATTTCCTTCTGTTACGGACCTGAATTATTTGGAACAAGTCTTATTTCTAAAGGTAATCTAGGTGTGTTTCTTCCTCCCGGTGAGTGCTCAGCCTCATATATATAGACAGAAGTCCTACAAAACAAAATTTTAATTCCTAAAATGAAAAAGAATTGACTGTCTAGCACTCATACGGGATGCTGAAGTAACTGTTCAGTGCATAAGCTAGAATTAGTCACAAAGTGTCGTTAGAAATTATTTTTTTGGTGAAAAATTAGATTTCTCTGAACTGTTTTTTTATTTCCTAACAACTTTATAGTAGACAATGAGAAATAAGAATAGATTTTAAACATCTCTAAGATACTAAATACTTCAACATTTAATACTGGTTTATTTTACTACCTTATGAAAGAAGTTAGGGAAAAACTATTAGATTTAGTGACTCTAATGAAGATATTTAAAATTACATTTGTCACAGGTAGGTCATTATTTGAACACATTTTTTACATTTGTATTGCTGAAAAATGGAAGTGTATTACACAGAACAGATTATTAATCTATCTGAAAGAAGGATGTGATTCCTGGTAAAGTATTTGTTGTGCTGAGAGAGAGACGAGTTGAATTCCTCCACTGAGGCACACCGGCTGACACCAGCAGAGGCTCTAAGACATTCTTAGGGAGCTGCTGAAATTTAGAAAAGTTTAAGCGAAGAAATCAATTTTCAGGAACTCTCAGTGAGTATGTTCTCCTTATTGTTGCACCTTCCTTATCACACTGCTGTGGGTGCTTGCTGGAAAACGACATCTGCAAAGGGTGAAAAACAAGCACAAGAAATATTCTGTGGATGAAACTACCCGAGCATGTGCAGTTCTATGCCCCTGCTTCCACAGGAGCGTATCGGCCATGGGGCTCGTGAGGTTTTATGAGGTCCCACTCCTGCAGCTACGCTACTCCCCATGGCTGCGCAACCAGCCAGGCTGGTGCGGAGAGACGAGGCGAGCGTTTCAGTTTACCAGTTTTGTATCTTCATTTTCTCTAAATATTTAGTGCAGGCTAATTTGCTGTCCATTGTCTGAGAGAGATGGGGGATTGGATGAGAATCATTTGGCTGAGATTGTGCAAGTTCAAAGTGACGATTACAGGGTTTGAGAAGCAACACTAACAATTAAGCAAGCAGCAGACCGGAGAAAGTATACTTCCCACTGATGGCGCTGGCGGCGGCCTGGGGTGCTGTTGCCCAGGGATGCAGGTGTTGGGCGCTTCTGAACATATATGCTGGCAAGTACAGCAAGAAGGAGGTGCATGTCACCTGGGCCACCGAGTATTTGCATGCTTTCAACTCCCTCATGGGTACCTGGGAACCTCTAACCTCAGGCAGCACAAATCAGATCACTGTAAAGCGGTTTTCCTGGACCTAGTCCCAAAACCCATCCCGAAATAGCTACTTGTGCAGGACATATCTGCTCGTTAGGCAAAGTTGCTCTCTGGGACACCTGTGCGCCAAGTGCTGTGCTGGCTGCCAGCTGACTTCTTGGTTAACCCAGCTTTCTTTTATAGCTGGCATTTTCCAAAGGGCTGAGGAAATGGCGTAATGCTGGGGCAGCCTCTGTCTGCTTGTGGGTTTGGGTTGATGCTGTCTGAGTGAATCAGGAGGAGATGGCAGAAGAGCAGTCTTGGATCTCCTGCTTTCCCCCTCTGTGGTCTGAAGGCATGAAAGTTTGACTGACTAAGCTGAAAAACTTGCAAAGTAATAACTTTCCTATTTTGTCCTGATTTGAAAACATGTTTTATTGAATATTCAGATCAGCTTTGTGCAACCCGGGATTTGCATTTATTTTCTGCCTCAAGCATGTCAGATCAAATAGAAACACAAACCATACGACACAGAGGTCTCCTCGTGGTTTGCGCTGTTGTGTGCCATCTTTTGTCGTAATTGGATAGGGCTTATGGCATAAATCTGCAAAAAAATACAGGCTAGGAAAGGCAATTGGTTTCTGTCTGACTTGTGAGTGTATCGCACACCATTTGAAAATATGAAGTGGGAAACAGCTTGCTAGGGTGAAACCCAGAGTCGCTGAATGGTGGGATGTTTGCCACTGATGTGAGAGGGAGCATGATTCCACTCATTTTTCATGCGGTACCTACTCTCCTTAGCTCTTGCCCCTCGGTCCCTCAGCCTTTCAAACGGGTACTCGAGACTGTTTAAACCCCACAGGTTAATGTTCTCAAATAGGCGCCCACTCCTGCATTCCAGCCCCCCAAACCGGTAAACTCAGTGCAGAAAAAAAGTCCTGCTCCGCCGGTTGGTTGTTCCCGACTCACCGGCTCCGTTACGGGCTAATGCCCCGGGATGCGACCGAAGTTTCCTCGGCACGTACAGGGCGACGGGGGGGACGCGGGGGGCCAGCACAGGAGAATCAATGAACCCCCGGGGCTTTAGCGGGGCCGGAGCTGCCCGCAG